>NW_019396260.1:54721-111378 GCF_000591075.1 Eurytemora carolleeae | reverse complement strand
TCTTTTTAACTTTTATAAATAATATTTGCTCTTTTTAACTTTTATAAATAATATTTGCTCTTTTTAACTTTTATAAATAATACTTGCTCTTTTTAACTTTTATAAATAATATTTGCTCTTTTTAACTTTTATAAAAGAATGAGGAATGATCGTAGTCTTAGTTCTTACTTTCAATTATAAATTTCACCAAATACAACTAAATTGCACAAAAATATTCCTTGAACTTCTTCAGATATATATACAACTAGTTGAAAGGGCCGGCGTTTTTTTAAATTTCGAATGTTGTTTAGCCTATAACACCCCCTGGCCACGCATGAGTGTCCACAAAAAATTTCAGCCCGATCGGTCCAGCAACTTTTATATAAATGAATATTATATAGATACACATAAAAAATCTATTAAGACATTAAAGAAAGAACGCAGACGATAATCTTTCCATATTTTTCTGATTTATCAATGAATGCCAATACAAGTCTGGAACAATTTTTTCTCATTCAGAGACAAAAGAGTAAAAAGAAATAAAGGAATTAAGGCTTTAACACAAACTCTTATTTTCTAATCATTACAACCAAAAATATTAACTATAAATGATCTGAGTTTGAAATATCCATCAGGTTGAAAAGATATAGAGATCAGAAAAAAACTGTGACAAAAACTCAATTTCTTTTGGAGTGAATCGAGTTTTCAGAGACAAGAGAGTAACTGGAAAGCGAAATAAAATTGGAGGGAATCTGGAAATTTGAAAGAGTATCGTTGAACGAAACTCTCGAGTTCCTTTTTGGGACATACAGCTAGTGCAGATTTACATCAAGAAAAAGAAAATAAAGAGAGAATATAAAATTATGAAATATTATTTATTAAAAATATACTAATATCAAAATTCAGTTTTGGGCTCAGAGCCATAAATTTAAAACTCCAGAGTTTCCTTTTTTGGGGTTTGTACATTTGTATAATCTGTAACTCACAAAGTTTTTTAATATTTACAAAATTCCTTTACACCATTTGTGAAATCCGGTTTCCGATACTTGGTTTCATAACGATACCCTGTCTTAAGTTTTGGGTTCAGGTGTACAATGATGATTTTATTTCAGTACAAGCTGGAGAAGCCTGTAAACGACGAGGAGGAGGAGGAGGACGAGGATGATGAGGACGGGTTCGGAGCCAGGAAGAAGGAGGAGGAGGATGATGACGACCCTGTAGCCCGTAAGTATTTCAAGCTAATATTTTAAAGGGATTGTTTGCAAAATTCGAAATGAGTCTTAATTTGAATATTTTACAAGTACCCTAGAAAAGGTTATGTAAGAAACAATTAGGTCTATTCTTAAGTCTAAATAAGGATATTTTAAAGATCACGACAATCTGTATTTTAACATTTAGTGATATTGAAAGGATTGAAGTTTTCTTGAGACCCCTCATGTACGTAAAGATGACACTGCCCGATTCACAAAAGGTCCCCTGAACGCTTCGTCTGATAAAGCAGAATCTGGAATCGGGATATCAATGTTTATAGTTTTCAAATCTGATTATTTTCAATTGTTGTTTCTCTACGAAAACGATTTGCGTATTTCTACGGCAGGAAAATGTATGCGTTTTAAACAAGGCGAATTGTAGCCAGATTGTAGCAATTTAGCTTCAGTTACACTTAAGACGGTTTACTAAATTTAGCTTCTGTGTACACTTAAGACGGTTTACTAATATAGGATATAGACTTTAGTACAAACATCAAATATGCAGTACGCTTTCGGGGTAAAATTTTTTTGGGAGGTTTTGTATCTTAGTTTACTCAAAATCGTTTGTAAATAATAAAGTATTGGTCTGTTAAAGATTCTTATAGCACGTTTCTTTGTGAAAATGTTATATTGCATTTTGTAAAAGAGCAGTGGTTAACCCTAGTTAAATGAAAAACAAATGCCAACCTAAAATATATAAACTTTTTCTGTTTAATAGATTCAAAATGATTTAAAACCCTTGTAAACGGACTCTTGTAAGTGACCCTTCATTTAAAAAGGGGGCTGGACCAATTCACAACGATACTATTTCAATCAGTAATGATCAATAATTTGTTTTAACAATCTATTTTCAAAGAGAAAATTATGTTATTTTTTTATGTGAAAATCAACGGGATTTGTGCCCCCCTAGAAATTAAGAGTATCACACGGTGGGGTATTTTAGGGGGTTAGGGGGGGGGGTGACTGGTTTTTGTCACAATACTCCACTTAAAATGCATTTGTCTTGTGTTTAATGGTAAGAATGGACAAAATAAATATATTCTTATAATCTTTTCATTTACAAACATTGTATCAATTGTAGCTCACATTGATTTATGATGATTTCAATTTAAAATTACTTTTCCCGTTCATATATTTATCCTTGTATTGAACCTGTAAACCCGCAATTCATTTAGATGTAGTCTTTGTTAAAGTAAACTATTTCGAAAAAATCATATACTTTATGCTTTTTTACACAAAATTACAACGGATTTAGGATAATATAGGTATAGAAATAGATTCTAATAACTATTAATCAAAGATGTAGGGGCGCCACAAGCCCGCCCAAGTATCGGTTAAGGCTCTGATTCGTGTATAAAATACCCATTTTGAGAGTTTCACGGATATTACCAGTTTCCCGTCATATTCCAGATCTTCAACACAACATAACGATGATTTAGATAGAGACTTCTCTTCCTAAAAAATACTCCAGCGATCGAGCCTTTTTGACTCGAATAAGTGGTTTATTATTACTGATCCCCCCCCTGGTACCCCGTTGTATGCCATCATCAATTGCATTATAACGGTACAATTCTCCGGTAAACTTTAAGCTGTTGTCTAGCGATGCTTTTTAAAGAGAACACAGTTTTCGGCGATTTTTGTATTTTTTAAATAAAAAAGAAAATCTGCGAGTTGATTTCTGAAAATGTAGCAAATGTTTCAAATAAAACAAGATAATATTTGTCAATCGTTTCTGTCAGTCTTTAACGTTGAAACTCTTTTTAAACTTTATTCTTAAGGTTTTTAAATAAGAAAACTTTATATTGTAATTCATTTTTTAAATGAGAAAACTAATTACAATGGAGAAGGTCTGAGATATAGGATTATACAAGTGTTTGTTTTTCATTAAATTCTATTTATACAATACAAGCTGAATTGCCCGTGGAATTTTAAGAAACTATTAATTGGAAAAAAAAGATTTAAAAAAAATACTATTTGAATTTTAATGTAGAAAAAAATGAATTTTCATGTATTCATTTTTTAAATTGTACACAAATCACGAACATGTATAACAATAGTTTTACGTTTGCATTTTAGTGTACATTGTAAACAATAAACTTGTATACTGCAGATGAATAATGGTGTACACAGTACACTGTACAGAGTACATAGGTCTATCTGACAATGTACACTGTACAGCATAAAAAAGATTTTTCATTAATTTGTGAGATTGACTTTCTGGAAATAAAGCTGAGACAACTTAATTTCTTTTCAAAGTAAATCTACTTATAAAAGCAAACTTATTGTTCAGAGATTAGCTCCTGAAAAATGTAAAACTTTTAATTTGTTGCTCCGACATTTTCATATCTTGGAAAATATTTTAGAAGATTAAACCTTGGGAGAGTTAAAACTAAAGAAAAAAAAGAAAAAATATAAATGTTAATGTCTACCCTAGGAGTCAAGCTGCTACGAGGATAAAAATAAATGTAATTTTCATCTTTTTGCCGCATTTTCAGCTTTGAAGTAAATGTCGTCTTCTCATTCTCAAATGCAACTTCCATTCGGTTATTTTTTCGGTTAGGATTTTTCCTCCATGTAAAAATGAAACTATGGCTCACATTCTTAAACTCAAACAATAAAGTTAAAAACTTCAGTGGTTTCAAAACCTAACCGATAAAAATAAAGAATTGAAGAAAGACGACTTCTCCACTAAACCTTCCACCAAAAATCCACCATGACGGATTTCCCGCTGCAATTATAATTATTTCTTACCTATATGTTTATGAATTGAAAAAACTTGTTAAAAAGTTCTAATCAGTTATTATTTCATCCTTCTGCACTTAGCACACTGTCAACATGTTTTATTAATGCAGTAAAAGTGTATATTGCTATATCAGTGTTTGATGGTAAACACTAGACAGGACAAGAATAAACAGAACAGGAGGACAGATACAGACAACCAGCTTTTATTTCTATTTTTATAATTCCTCAACCATTTTATGAAATATATTTCAAGGAATTGGAAAATATTTGAAAAGTTTCGAGTTTGCAAAGTTTGCATACATCATCAATAAGTTCCTACTTGCAAAATTGCAAAATCATTACTATTTTGAAAACTGCTAAGGAACAGGCATAATCAACATAATTCTATCGACTATCCATATTGAAGTTAAGCTTTTTCCACTTTCATCCCATTTTGAATTAAAGACAGTTATGGCATTGGCCTTGAAACATTTAACAAATTTGGTGAGATAAAGGTCGTCTTCTATTTTGTTTATTGAACATTTTTCCTTCTTTATCCAGCTTTTTCTGTCTTGATCTTATTGTGTTTTAATTTTAACTTGATTTATTGATTTGTTTATTTTTTTGGTTTGATTGTTTTTAGAGAACAAATCACTGAAAAAATTATGATTGACCCGCTACAACAAAGCGTGTAATGGATTTACTATATTAGTTGTTTTGACTTTCTGGATTTTCGTGAATTTCTTAGATAATGTACAGGGTGTCCCACGAAAAATGACATTAGTTAGACGACTTGAAGGTCGTCTTTGATTTTCTAAACAATTTGCAGCATGTATTCGTAAATTTAAGTTTATAAGTAAAATTCTAGTAAATTAATAATCAGTTATAGTTAAATAAATAATAATCACAAAATACTCCTAGTTCTGGATATTTCAATGGGTCTACCTTTTTTTGGCTTTTAAAATTACGGATTTCAACAATTTTGGTTTTATTTTATAAATTGAAATCTGAACGAAATTCTCAATCAATATTGACAGCACACAAAGGTAGACCACATTTTGGAATGTTGTGACTTTTTTGATTGTTGTTTCATAAGTTATGATTATGATATTCATGTGAAACAAGGTTGACGAACGAATGCCGCAAATAATTTCAAAGATCAAAGACGATCTTTGAGTAGTCTCGCTATAATGTCAAGCTTTGTGGTACTCTCTTTATGTACATGTTTTCTCTCCAGTTATTCTTGTTATTAAGCTCAATAAAAAAGTAATGTAGCGCAAAGATATCTTAAGTCGGCTCATTGTGTAGTGTATATTGTGTTGTGTGCATTACAAATAATGTGTACAGTGTACTGCGAATTGTCAAACGCCCGGCCCGGCCNTCGGGAGTTTTGTCCAGCGATACTCTTTTAAATTTCGGGCTCAGGCCGGGTCAATTATGCATCTTGTGCTACTTCAGTAAAACACTGCATGTTTAAAAATAAAATCCAGGGAATTTTCAAAGACGACATCCCTGTTTATTTTCATCTGTTCTGCAATGATTTTAATTAAATTGTTTTACAGTTCATTTAAACGATATAATTGTTGTACAATTTCATATATAATTAATTCAACATCAAAAGATTGTTTTCGTAGTAAAAGAACTGTATTTACAGAAAAAGGAGCTGGAAACCTTTTTTCCAGTCAAGAATTTGACTTCAGTAATGTCTTAGCGAAAAATGCAATAAACTTTTTTATCTGATCTAGTTTACTCTGGTCAAGAATTTGACTTCAGTAATGTCTTAGCGAAAAATGCAATAAACTTTTTTATCGGTTTATTGTATAGTATTATATTTAAAGTTCAATTCCAAATTATAGATAAATCATAAATAATTTTTCCGTTGAATAACTAAGCTATTAAGAAAATTTAATATGTTCTGGTAAACAATACAAAAGAAATCTGCTCAATTTTATTTTTACAATAACTTTAAGTTTGAAAGCTGATTTTCAAATTATTCAATATTGTAGAAACTTCAATTCTAAATTTAACTAATCAATTCCCTGAAACTTTATACAAAGATTAAACTCAGCTTTGGTTTTAAAATAACTAAGAAAGAAAAGAGTTGCACGGAATCATTTTTTTTCTCCCAGTCCCACACTCTCCACGGTCAGTGTACTGCAAATTACTGCAGTACACTCACAGAAAGCTTAGTTGAGGGTGCCCAACGCTAAATATTTCTTTAAAAAAAAATCGACAAGACTTTGCAGTTATATGGAAGCTCAAGACCTGCCATTTGTTATAGTGCATCTTGGAAAAAAAAAGATTTTAAAAAATAATCTAAATTGTTTTTCATAATTTTAGAGGCCCAGAAGCTGGCGGAAAAGTCGATTGCAGACGCCAAAAAGATTGCTGAGGATAAGTGTGTGCTTCAATAAATACAGGTTGAAAAGTGTAAGAGAAGATAAAGTTTATTTAAAATCTATTTTTTATTCTATTTTTAATGTTTTCACAATTGAGAAGAAATGTTAAAAAATAAAATATTATTTCTAGGTTGGAGAAAATGAGCGAAGTACTTAATATCAGTAACCATACACTGTTCACACTGTACAGCAAATGAAGACGATGTTAAGTTTGCATGAGATACAGCGGATTTGAGCATCTAGGAGAAAATTATCAAATGTTTAGAATAATAGAGATTTTTCTAAAGTGCTTCCTATGGAGGACAGTTTTAAATTGGGTTATCCCTTCAATTGTTGAAATATGAGATGTAAGCTTGGATTTTAGGGACCATATATTCTTATGTGTCTTTTAACCGTTGAAATTAGTTCAAATACAGCCCTAATTCTCATTTCTCCATACAGTGTTTTTAAAAATATAGTAGATACATGTTTTTTATCTTTTTCTAAATTTTAGCATTTTAAAGCTTGAAAACCTTCTCGTCTAATTGTCAATATGGCTTTTCCGGGATTAACAAAAATTGTGAAGACGACATTTACACGCTTTCCCGCATTTTTCTAAATGTTGTTTAGTGACATTCACTCTCAAGCCCCTGGCACCCTCACAACCCCTACACACGCCTTTTTATCTATAAACTATTCTATGCAGTGTACTAAGCGCCATTTTGTAGAAAAACCATTTTGGAGATAAAGTATTTATTTATATGTAGTATTTTTTAGAAGTAAATGATGTGTTGCCATAAATTGTTAAAAATATTTTAAAATTTTTCCATTACCCTCTTTGCATATTGATGCTTTTTTATTTTAAAAACGTTCCCCCCTTAANTCCAACACCTTACCCTTGTTATACACCCTCGATGTAACCAGTGATGAAATTATGCAAACCATCGCTTGAATCTATGCAAAAAAAAACTCCAAGTTTGAAACCCATGAAACCAACTATGCAAAAACCTACAAAAAGAGACAGTTTTTTAAGAGATTATATGAAGTCAATTATGCAACTTTTTCATTATTTTGCAATAAAACAAGATAATTTTTTATCTATTTTTTTATCTAATTTTTTATCTAATTTTTTATCTAATTTTTTATCTAATTTTTTATCTAATTTTTTATCTAATTTTTTATCTAATTTTTTATCTGCCTCTTTTGTGGGTTGACAAGTTAAAAGTTTCTATGCAAGGGCTAAACCGGAGATAGTAAGTAAGGTTTATATTTCTATATATATATATATATTGTTAATATTTCTCCGACAAATCCTTCCTTTTCTCTTGTTGTTAAGTGTACCCGGAGTAAAACTTAAACTTTTCCAAAGCTCTAATTCTTTATCTTTTTCATTTTCTTGAAATTAAAAAAAGATATTTTTTTCCTTCCAGAACTGTTTTCTTTAATTTTAAACAATTTTTTACATTCTAAAGATAAGTTTTTAACAAGTGGAAAGAATGGGTTTGTTAGTTCTAGAGAGTGCTATACAGTTAAATTTTATAGTTGGTGTTAGTTCGTATTTTTCAATTTTCTCTAGACTTGCATTTGTTTAAAGATTAAGGTTCAAATTAGAACAATGATGATTAATCCATTATATGTTTCACAACATGTGTTTTGCTCTCTGGGTTGGTTTGGGTCCTGCCCTGCTCTGGTGGTTGTTTTTAGCCATGCTCCAGAATAGTAGGTTCTAACCTTGCTCTAGTAGTAGGTTCTAACCATGCTCTGGTTGAAGGTCCTTATCATGATTCCGGTGTAGATTCTAATCCTTCTCTAATAGTAGGTTCTAACCATTCTATAGTAGTAGGTAATAACTATTAATCAAAGATGTAGGGGCGCCACAAGCCCGCCCAAGTATCGGTTAAGGTTCTAATTCNGTAGGTTCTAACCATTCTATAGTAGTGGGTTCTAACCATTCTATAGTAGTGGGCTCCACCGATAAGTTCGAACCAGGTTCCTGTAGCAGGTTCACACTATGTCCGGCTTAGGTTCTAAGTACGTTCCGGATTATATACTATCCTTGCTGCAGTTGTAGGTTCTAACCCAGATCTGAAAGCTGGTTTTAAAACCCTGATCCGGTATTAAGACCTAACCCAGCTCTGATCCGGTATTAAGAGCTAACCCAGCTCTGATCCGGTATTAAAAGCTAACCCAGCTCTGATCCGGTATTAAAAGCTAACCCAGCTCTGATCCGGTATTAAATGCTAACCCAGCTCTGATCCGGTATTAAAAGCTAACCCAGCTCTGATCCGGTATAAGGACCCAACCCTACTCTGATACGGTATTATGACCCAATCCTACTCTGATACAGTAGTAGGATCCAACCCTACTCTGGTACGGTAGTAGGATCCAACCCTACTCTGGTACGGTAGTAGGATCCAAACCTATTCTGATTTAAAGTTCCGATCAAATCTTCCTCTACCCCAATCTTTGAGAAAATATGTATTTATTTTATTTGGATTCAACGTCATATTAAACCATGTTTGGTTGTTGGTTTCCAAGACTCCAAGCATGGTTCTGAACTATGTTTAAATATTACTCAGGTTTCAGGATTAGGCCTAGCGAAGTTTCCCTGTTCTTTATTCTTAGCAAGTATAGAGAGAAAACCTAACAATGTTTGTATTAATAGAATTTAGATATTTTCCCGATATCCATGTGTAAAATTCATAGATTATTGAAATAAAATAGTTTTAATAAATATTTCTGCTCTTTCATTTTTTAAATTTTAAATTCTATACGCAAGAAATTTTGTAAAATCTGCCAATAGATTTCTAATGGTTTCTGATATTTTGACCTGATAACGATAGAATATGACTAGGTTAAGTTTTGATTTATATATTCAATGACGAAAAGATTAAATTTTCAATTAAAATGGGCGGGAGGATTTAATCATTTTGTTTCTCCCAGTCCGGCCCCAACGCTAAATATTTCTTNGGGGGGGAGGAGAGTGGGTAGGAGGCGAGTTGGGGGGTTAGTAGGCCAAACTTCAAACTAAACTACATATTAAAAAGATCTAGAAATATACTAAATTTTTTTTTAAAAAACAGGAAACTGTTCAAAGGTAAACATCAAGTAAGGTCGTCTTCAACCCTAGAGATACAGTGTGCACCACATCACATCATAGTTTCTGGAGAATATTTATTGTGAGCCTAACTTTATTATTAAAATAATAAGTAAAAAATATACCTGGTTTTAGGATGCCCCTTAATCTTAAACGCTTGATCTCGATATCCATGATGTTGGCACTGTAAAATTTGAGTTTAAATGCTTTCTCCCACAATCAAAGTTATCCCTTCAGAGTATGGCCACCACAGGATATTCAAGAGGAATTTGATCAGTCCTTAAGTCTGAAAAAAATCAATTATTTTATCAAAAGATTGACAACATAAAAGTTCGGACTTCAGGATTATGGAAAATTTGTATTTTGAACTTAACTAAAATTGGTTTCGTCAAATGTCTTCTTCATTTAAAAAACACAAAGACCTCAATTTGGAAAGTGTTTAGATAATACAACTTTTTACAGTGAGAACCAGAAAACTGTGGAATAGGAAGACGATATTAAAGCAATATAAAGTGTATTTGATATTGCTACAAACCAAATAGTTTTACTAGTAACTTATTACACCGCTTATAAAGTGAAATAGGTCTGTTTATACTGCATAATTGCTGTTTTTCATGTTCACTGGATTTTCTAAAGTCAAAGCTTGAGTCTAAAAGTCGTCTTCTTATTATTCCAGAGTTTTCTGGTTCTTACTGTACTATATACGCTTTGTCATTAAAGAGCTGTCAGGGATCAAAAAAAGTCCTTTAGTTGTCTTGAAATCATCATTTTTAATGGGATACAGTGTAATATATTCGATATTAATTTAAGTGGCAAAATATATCGAAATAAGGGAACTCTCCCTTTAATGATATTTGGTGTACTTTGTCAACGTCTCTATAATAAGCATGTTTAATGGTTTAACCTGGAATAATGAGTATCTCATGTATTTTCCAAGAACCGGGTCACATATAGAAAATCAATTAGGAAGTTTGAATCATTAGAACTCTCCAAGGTTTAATGGATCTTCTCAACTTAGTTTATTCGTTTTCCTGTTTCTCATACCCCCAGATTAAACTTGGAACATGGTTCAGCTCTCAGCTATACACGGATATCATGCTTTACTTTACAAGGAACCCGTCTTAGAGTTTTTAAGAAAATAACTGAAGCTTTCTGGGAATCCGTAGAGAAAATATCTTTTGCTAAAACTTTGAAAGATTAAGCTTTCTGGAACACAACGTAGGATTCAATTTTCTAGATTTGGAACACTTTTTAGGATTCAATTCTCTGGAACACTATGTAGGATTCAATTCTTTGAAAAACTGTAGGATTAAATCCTCTGTAAAACTACAATCATTTGGATTACTCTGTAGGATTGAATCCTATGAAACATTACGTAGGATATAATTTGGAACACTATTTAGGATCCAACTCTCTTAAACACAAATTGTCTGGAACACTACGTTGCGTTGGATTCAATTTTCTGGAACACACCCTACTATAAAGGTTACATCTTTGTGGAACACAATACAGTTTTATACTCCACAATAAATTATTCCTTTTTCTGAAATCACTCTAAACTATAATAATACTGGAAATTTGTGGAACACCTTTTATAATTCCACCCTGTAGGATGGATAAGAGCAGAATCCCCCCTGTAGGATTGATAAGAGCAGAATCCCCCCTGGAATAAATAGAAATAAGAAAATCTCATTTTCAACTTGAAAAGGATATAAATGGAAGAGAATTTTTACAAAGAAAACCACTGCACTATATTTACAGAAATAGAACCTTTCCATTTTTTCTAATGGCTGCAAGCCATTGTGTGATAATCTCAGTTAAAGATAAAACTTTCAAAATTAATGAATAATATTTAATAATTATCTTAATGAAGGACAGTTGAGCAGATTGTTGTCACAACTTCAGATAAAATAGCATTTGCTATTGTTAATAAATAAAGCTGTGACACAAATACAGGGAGTCTCATAATATCTGAAGAGCTTTAGGGTGCTATGATATAAATTTAAAGACTTAATCATATACAGGGTGTCTCACGAAACATGACAATAGTAACAAGACGAAATAAAAATCAGCTTTGATCTTTGAATTCATTGGTGACATTCAATCGTCAACCTTTTTAACTTGTATGATTCTTAAAAACATATCTACCAATTCTCCTAGTCCGGCCATTTCCGAAATTTGGTTTGCCTTTTTTTGTGTTGTCATTAATACCGGAGATATTAAGAATTTGGTTCAGATTTCAATTTTATTAAATAAAACCAAAATTGTCGAAATCTTAAGGACATTATCTACGGTAATATTGAAAGCACAAAAAAAGGCAGACTATAATTTGGAAATACCAAGACTAAGGGTGTTTTGTGATTATTAACTCTAGAATTATACTTCTAAGATTAGCTATATATGCGAATATATGCGAATATATGCGAATAAATCTCGCAAATTACTTTAAATTACTTTTGTGGGACATCCTGTACTAAAAAGGCTTTTATTCACGACACGTATCATATACATCAATATTTTTTAATTGAATTGATCCAGAAAAAAACAGCGGCAAAAGAGATTGATTTACCATAAAAAAAAATAAAATTTTAGGAATTATTAAACAAAGTAGCGCGCAAAAATTCGCCAAATCTTGCACAGCATTTTTGAGGCCTTTCTAGTATAAAACAAAGTAAATACAGTGGTAACAAAAAAAACGGAATTGAAAGACGACATTATATCAATACTGTGTGATGTCGTTACAAAGCAAATTATTTTACGAAACACTTATAAAATCAGTAATTTAGTTATATGAGTCTGTTTACACTGCACAACTTCTGTATTTTAAGCTCATTGGGCTATTTATAGTAATGATTTGATTCTAAAAGTCGTCTTCACATTCCAGAGTTTTCTGATTATCATTGTATCAGAAAATCACACTTCAACGAATGAAATAGAAATAATCTTATTCTTTGCAAATGTAGTTTTAATATGTAAATTAAACCAAATTTTGTGTAGTTTGAAGTTTCTTTATTTGATACCCTTTTGGAAACGGACTTGGCCAAGCCCTGGCAGAGTGGGAAACTTTTGTATCTTAAAGGGACAGTAAGCTTTCAAGTGACTCTCCATGCAAAGATGGTAATGCCCTATTTACAACGGTAAAGTTTGGACATTGGATACCTTATTATTGCCAGGCTGGACAAAATTCCCAGATTTAAAGCGTGAAACCCTTAATCTTAAAGTTTGTAGCACCATTGATATCGGGTTCGGTCACTAAACATAAAAAATATAAAAACATCTGGAAAAATGCAGTTTCCGCGTAATTTGAGGTTAAAAATTTATATTTTTATAGCATTGGACAAAGGAAGGCTTAACAGAGATTGAAACTTTAAATTATGAATTCCAGGATCAAGTATTTATTGGTTATGATGCCCTACGATGGATTAATCTAATCTGTTCAAAATCCTGTGGTCGAAACCAAGCCATAGCAAAAAACACAAAGTTCCTGGAATATCCTAAACCCTATATATTCATTTTAGGAGTAAGCACTTATTCCTCGAATCCAAAAGTTGTCGCAGTAGATATCAAGATCTAGTTTTGTAGATTAGCGCTGACTTACACAACAGTCTCAGGTTCTTTATAAGAAATCGTATGGTTTAGCATGCTTTGTTATGCCCGAGAATTATCTATCTATCTAGTTTTCTCTCTTCTCTGTTTAGAAGAGGATTAATTAATGCATTCCTAGTTTAAGATGATTATCTCTAGGTAGGCCAGTATATACTAGTAGTTCAGGGGTATTGTAGAGTGCTTCATGCTTAAACATGAAATAAATTAGCCAGGATTAGCTCACTTCATATTGCTCCTACTCCATACTGTGCAAAGACCCCTCAAACCCAACCAAACTAATTACGCGCATAGTGCTCCGTGCGCAAACCTCTCAGGTCCAACTAAACTAATTGCGCTCATACTGCTCCTGGTTCACAAATCAACTGAGCTCCCCCAAATGGGAAGAAGGGGGCATGGGGGGGGGGGCTTTTATTAGAATTTAAATGTTTTTTTATACATAGTACAGAACATTCCTGCTTCACAGAAAACCGTTCCAAAAGTCCTTACTGCCTTGTGAACAGACAACATGAAATAAAGTAAAAATCAAAAAAGTATTGAAAAAAATGTCCTTAGGACTTGAGTCTTTGCCACAAACTCTAATTTTCTAATTCCTATATATTTGCAACCCAATGCTGTTGACCTTAGAATTAGATATATGAATTCTGATTAAATACTTTAGGTTTGAAATATCAAACTTCTAAAAAAACAGGTTCAACAGATTTTCTATATGTAGATTTTATTCATTTCTGTCTATATAATATTACATATTAATGAAAAATCTTCTCTGTCTATGATATGTCCTGTCTCATGAAATGTCCTATCTATTTTGAACCTTTTCCAATTTTTTGTTGTTGAAATACCACGAAAGTGTTCGAAGGCTTGAAATTTTGGAATAATTCCCAATAAGGTGCATTGCAGCAAATAGTGGTCATATCTAAAGGGAGTGTTTGCGAAAAATGAAAAGACTTATAGGCTTACGTCGAAAAATTAGCGATGGTGATCGCTACATATAATCATCGTTATTTTTTCGACGCATTCGTATATAGTTAATCTTTAATAATATTTTTTTTGATGATCTAATAATAAATTATAAGCAAGTTTTAAAATATTTCATTGCAGGTTGAATGGAAGATGCTGACCAGAACATCAAGCTCTTCATTAATCCAGCAATCGCCAGAAACTTTGCTAATTTGCAAAGTCTTTGAGTAAGATTAGTAGCGATCACCATCGATAATTTTTCGATGTAAGCCTATACGCCCTTCCATTTTCGCTAACACTCCTTTTAATGTATTTGTGATGAACTAAATGTTTGCTCGATTTGAATAATAAAATTGAGCAAAATTTTTTATATTAATCTTTACCAGCTAGACTGTGTAAACCCTTTGACATACACACTTAAATGGGGACATACAATAAATCATAAATTTTACTTAATGTTTATGGGAAATATTCTCAATTTTATTGGGACACCCTAAGTAAAGATTTATTTTTATAAAAATTATTTCGTTGTAAAAATTATTGCTCCCCCCGCATCATGGTGGTTTCTCTGAGTTGTAAGTTCCTCTATATAAATACCCAAATATAGAACTATGAATCAGCAATATTAAAGATTATTCAAATCTCTTCTAAACTCCTCTGATCTAATTTCTTTTTAAGGAAATATTACAATTTGGAATGTTCATCCCTTTAAATCCATCCTTACTCAGAGCAGGTTGGGGAAGGTTAGGGGGGGGGACATGCTTCCTCGGAGGAGGTTGGGGAGGGAGGACATGCTTCCTCGGAGGAGGTTGAGGATTGGGGACATGCTTCCTCGGAGGAAGTAGGAGGGGTGGGGCATGCACTTTATGACAATTCACACCGAGCTTTGAAAATTTTGCATTAATTTTCTAGACCGGGTCAACTACGAAGTTTTGGAAACCCCTTGGGTTTTACACTACTAGCTAGATTATAGCTCTGATATGTACAATTAATAATTATTTACAACTGCTTTACAAGGATGTTATGAGAATATTACTTTTCTTAGGGTTCCTAAGATTAACCCTCTGAATGTTTTGAAGGCAAAACTGTTCGAGGGAACCCGTGGTTAAGTAAAATTTTTAATTTACCGAACATTTGATTGTCTTTTGCTGAGGAAATGCGCAATTTTTTTTCTCGAAAACTTCGCAGAGCGGGAAGTTAAGGACAGTTTAGTAACAAACAGCTTCTGAAGAGAATTAGAAAATTATTTAAAAGTATCAAATTTCAAACAGATATCCTTGTTTCTGTATGGCTCAGAGGCCTGCGATTTATTTCCTGAACCAACAATATAATTGATTTAGACAAAAACATGTAATTTCAAGGAAATCAAAGTATCCAACAATTGATTTACTTTCTTATTCTTCTTTAATTAGCAGAACCTATGTTACACTAATTACACTAATTACTCTGAGTAAATATTAATTAAACTGAGAGTAAACAGAAAAGGCGTGTCCAGTCTAGGGTGGAGCCTACTTTTAATTTGTTTATTTACGAAAGTAGATTTTCTTCAATTATAAAAATTTGTTGAGATCAATCAAAGTCAACCCGTTTGGACTTGTTCATTGTGCAATAGTAATTTTTGCTTTGGAGATTGAGGGGTGGGGTGGGGAGAAGGGGGGTCTTTTATACCCCCCCCCCCCCTTCTATTTTATTGTATCATGTCTTAAGTTGAGATTGTATCTTCTAAAACTGTCTCTGAGGAAGCAAGCATGTAGATTGTAGATTCTGCAATTAGATTAGAGATATTTGTCCTGTCTTATCTGGACATTCATCTTATTAGTTTTTAGAGGTACTTCAGGTAGGTGGAGTAGGTTCTGGTTGGGTAGTTTCGGTAGTTCAGGTAGTTCAGGTAGTTCAGGTAGTTCAGGTAGTTTAGGTAGTTCAGGTAGTTCAGGTAGTTCAGGTAGTTCAGGTAGTTCAGGTAGTTCACGTAGTACAAGTAGTTCAGGTATTTCAGGTAGTTTAGGTATTTCAGGTAGTTCCGGTAGTTCAGGTAGTTCAGGTAGTTTGGGTAGTTTAGGTAGTTCAGGTAGTTTAGGTAGTTCAGGTAGTTCAGGTAGTTATCCTAATAAATACTTTAAATTCTAATTAAATTATTTGGCAGAAACAAAAATAATGTTAAGTCAGAACTTTTGAATTGTGAATCTCGGGTTCAAGGATTGATCTCCATTTTATGCAAACCACGGATTAATTAATTCCTTTTCGGCATACCGTGATGGTCATACCCTGCAGGGACAACTTAAATTATGTGCCTACATTGGATATCGAGATAAAGCTTATAAGATTAACAATATACTCACAAAAGTTGGGGTCTGTGATGCAGATTTACAAAAATATGTTTGTGTATATGTATATTTTAGATAAGTTCGTTGGCATTAATCACAATTCGGATGAGATTCAGTCGAAAAGGAATTTTAAATCCAGAAGATATTTTTTTTCTGATATTACAACTTTTAAGGGGACTGCAAACTTAATTTCAAGTGACCATCATCTGTTTTAGATATCCATGTAATTTTTTAATCTGTTTATTTTCATTTACTTCAGAAACAATTGAGAAATCATTAGAATTAAAACTTGTCAAGCCAGAGAACGATAACATCTTCAACATTATGGATAATATTACGGTTTCAAGGGTACGGTTGTGAATCGGACATTCACCTCTTTTTTCTTCTTTTTTTAAAATGGTGGTCTACTTAAAAATACTACGATGGTCTCCTTCAGAGAAGCACATGTCTGCCCTATTCACACATCAAAACGAGGCTGTAAACATTGCTTTCTGCAAGGGTACTTTCTACACAATGTTAATAACGGATAAATGCCATAACTGCCATTAAATCTTTAAAAGCTATTGAATTAAACAATTGTTGTGTTAGACTTTAACTAACCATAACATAAATAGCAAGGTTGTGTGCCCTGAGATTCCTCTGATCTAATGGCTCACTAAAAAAATGAAACTGAATGAACTAAAAATATATTGCAGCTTTACTACTTTGCCTTCCTTAAAAGATGTAAAACTAGGGGGCACTACGATTGAGAAATAGTATAGGATTAATATCATTCTAGTATAGGATTAATATCATTCTAGTATAGGATAAATATCATTCTAGTATAGGATTAATATCATTATAGTATAGGATTAATATCATACAGTGGTATGCGATTAAATCAATACAATGAAGACGACTTTTTGTTTAGGGTTTGACTGTTCACAAGCTGTTTTCGAATAACACGTTTAGCAGAAATTAAAGAGAAGCTTTTTTAATTGACAGCTTCTCTTGACTCCTTTGTTTATGTGTATCCATGTTGTTTAACAGCTTGCTATGAATCAAAATTGAAATCGAAAGTCGTCTTCATTGTATTAATATAATCGCCTACCAATGTAGTATAGAATTAGTTTCATTCTATCATAGAATAAATATATAAGTATAGAATCAGTATTGTAGATTTAAAACTTTTTTTCAACGTATATTTAATACAGAAATTTTTTTAGTTTTCATGATGTCCAACATGTTTTTATATAACCAAGAGCGCAGTCTAAAATTTGGTAAGTTTCTAAGTTACTAAGATAAACTCGGCTTTGATTACTGGAAAACCCCGAATCATGACGGATTGTAAAATTCAGCATTTTTAGAAGTTTTTCTTTATTTAAAACCAGACAAATATAACCAGAGATAGAAACTTTTAATTGTCGAAACCGATTCAAAATAATTTAAACAAGTGAAATTCCTTGCGGAATGTTTAACCGATAACTGGGAAGTTTTGAATATTAGGGAATCGGTTACTGAGTTTTTTCAACAAGATCAAATTCAAATAAATTGGCAACCTTACGTTGTAAATCTTTGATAATTCAAACAAAGATTCTTTGAGCAAACACAATACATAGTATGAAATATCAAAGGTTCACGATATAGGGTTGCAAAGATATAGGGATTAAACTATCTGACTTTGTGGCAAAAACTCAGTTCCTTTCATTGGAAACTAGCAAATTAATTTTTGGAAAAGTTAAGTTTGAAGAGGGAATAACTTTAACTCATTTAAATCTATTCAAATCAGTTCTGTCCATTCAAAAGTTGCCAACTCATAGTTTATTGCGAACTGGGATTAAGAAGCTATGGGAGTAGGGTTGAAAGTAACTTAGATGGTATCTCCCTGTGCTTAAAATATGCTAAAGTTTTACAATAATTTATATAGGGTCATATTATCTTAAACTATACTTTTGCAGAATTTTACTGCAAACTTTATGTTGGTTTTTATGTTTAAAAGGAGGTAGACAAAAAATCAACACTTTTTTAAATTAATCATAACTTTTTTGAGGTATAGACGAAGGTGAAAAAACGTTTTTGTTCGAGGATTAAATCGAACAGAAGGTTTGGCATTTTCTCATACACATTATCTCTTTTGACTGTTATAATTTGAATATTCAAAACCCGTTTTTTTCCACGGTCAATGGTTACTCTGAGCTGAATGCTGATATTTAGCGAACCCATGAGCAGGGTTTAACGCAGATCAAAACATAATTACTCTCTGTTCTCCCGGAGGTACCCGGAGTAGTTCAATCCAATCTTGCAGTTTTCATGGTTTAAACATCTTAACGAGACAGGCTCCCCCGGGTTTCTTTGATCCCTGATCAGAGTCAGGACGGATCTCATGCTATTTATCCGAGTAATTTGTGATCACGGGATGTAAAGAGAAACCCTAGGTCCAAGCTGTATACGGAGAAGGCTGGGTCGTAAATGTTTATTAGAAAAGTGTTTTTAATAAACTGGGCAGGACGGATAGGAGAAGAAAACATGAAACCTAAATCAAGTGTTTCACTGTGCAGTATATATTGCACCGTGATCTAAGCCAAGTGTATATAATAAAATAAACCTTCAAAGTAGAAGAATGTACCGGCAAGATCGGAACTCGAATCAATATTTGAAACTGAAAAATTCGTAACGTACAGGGTGTCCCACATCAAATTAGACCGCGTCAATGGGTCTAAATTACGATTTTGGGAAAAAATCAGAAAATTTAAGAAGAATGAATCATTTAAAAAAATTTAATAAGGCCAACAGAAAATTTTTTTGGCAGAATATGCTAGATTTTTTGCGTATTATGTGCGTATTTTGGAGTTTAAAATTGTTGATAATCTAATATGATATGGGACGCTCTGTATATCTTTCAGTGTTCAGGTATACCTATTCAACTCTCTGCTTTTTATAAATCCATCCACATATTTATCAGTCCATTTATCTGTCTAGTTTTCCATCTGTTTTATGTATGCTCGTAACTCTTTCATTGGAGGCTTTTTAGTTCCACCTGGGGGATGATTGAGAGCATCAATGGATTGGATTGGGCTTTAAAGGGAGTGCTCGTGAAATTGAAGGGTGGCGTAAGATTTATTCAAATTATCTTCACTTTCGGTCCTTTCTTTTCATACTAATTTGTTTTTAAATGTTTCTGTATGAAAAAAATTGTAATAAAACCGTTTCTAAGAAACTCCAAAAATCTCATCTTTCGTGGATTTTGATGACAAAATTCAGGTTGGAGTTAAACTTCAACGCGTTAGAGTTAAAATTCGGGTTAGTAAAGAGGATTTGTGTTTTTAGAATGATAGTTTAAAATGCAAGGAAAGAAGTGTTTTAGAATAGAATTGAATGTATGAGAGTAAGAATTAGATTAGTAGGTTTAGAATAGAATTGAATGTATGAGAGTACGAAGTAGATTAGTAGGTTTAGAATAGAAGTAAATGTATCAGATTAGGAAGTAGATTAGTAGGTTTAGATTAGAAGTGAATGTATGAGGGTAGGAAGTATATTAGTATGTTTAGAATAGAAGTGAATGTATGAGAGTAAGAAGTAGATTAGTAGGTTTAGAATAGAAGTGAATGTATGAGAGTAGGAAGTAGATTAGAAGGTTTAGAATAGAAGTCAATGTATGAGATTATGAAGTATATTAGTATGTTTAGAATAGAAGTGAATGTATGAGAGTAAGAAGTAGATTAGTAGGTTTAGAATAGAAGTGAATGTATGAGAGTAGGAAGTATATTAGTATGTTTAGATTAGAAGTGAATGTATGAGAGTAGGAAGTAGAGTAGTAAGTTTAGAATAGAAGTCAATGTATGAGAGTAGGAAGTATATTAGTATGTTTAGAATAGAAGTGAATGTATGAGAGTAAGAAGTAGAATAGTAGGTTTAGAATAGAAGTGAATGTATGAGAGTAGGAAGTATATTAGTATGTTTAGAATAGAAGTGAATGTATGAGAGTAGGAAGTAGATTAGTAGGTTTAGATTAGAAGTGAATGTATGAGAGTAAGAAGTAGAGTAGTAAGTTTAGAATAGAAGTCAATGTATGAGAGTAGGAAGTATATTAGTATGTTATGTATGAGAGTAAGAAGTAGATTAGTAGGTTTAGAATAGAAGTGAATGTATGAGAGTAGGAAGTAGATTAGTAGGTTTAGAATAGAAGTGAATGTCTGAGAGTAGGAAGTATATTAGTATGTTTAGATTAGAAGTGAATGTATGAGAGTAGGAAGTAGAATAGTAGGTTTAGAATAGAAGTCAATGTATGAGAGTAGGAAGTAGATTAGAAGGTCTAGAATAGAAGTCAATGTATGAGAGTTGGTTCATTAGATTAGTAGGTTTAGAACTAGTAGGTTCATGCTTTGGTTTGAGAGAACAGTTTGAAAAGGTTGATGATTGAGGAGGAGGTTGGAGAGTAGAAGTTTCTTCTGTAAACCTTGTAAGGATTCTTTTTCTTCTCCTCCATCAGACTGGACACTGTACCTGGAGAAGATTGAAGTAAGAAGGTTTCAAACCTCGGGACAGATTTCAATCTTGTAGATTGAGTAAGAACTCTCTTCTAAGATCAATAACAATAAAACCTGAAACCATCTCTCTCAGTAGTTTGTAATGGGTAGAGACTAGAGCCTGGTGTTTGCGTGTGTTCGTGAGTGAGAGTGCTAGTGAGTGAGTGGGTGAGTGAGTGAGTGAGTGAGTAAGTGAATGAGTGAGTAAGCTATTACGATATTAATGAGGATGACCGAGTGAAGATGAATGATGAAAGATAGGAATCTAAAGACAGGAAACTCAACCCAATTAAATACCCAGGGTTCACTACTCTTGTCTCGAGGGGACGGTTTTCCACCAGAAAGATCTATTGGACGGTTTCTCCGACGACGTAAACAATGTTCGTTATGTGAGGTCTATCTTATATTCAATGTTCTATCTTATATTCAATGTCTATCTTATATTCAATGTTCTATCTTATATTCAATGCGAAAGGAACTCTTATTTTCTAATCAGCATATATTTGTAACCTCATGCGTGTAAAACTTTGATATTTAAAACTTTGACTATTTGATTTAAGCAGAATTCTTACATAGTTTCTAATTTTATATGTCAGGGACCGACTGTAATTAATTGAAGAGTTCGCGGTTCAAAACATGAATCACCGTGTCAAATCCTCATGAATCTTTAACTTTGAATCGATGATTCGAGATATAAACCGGCGGCGATAGGTAGTTGAGCGACCCAGCTCAAATTCATTAAATTTGGTCCCTGGTTGCAAAGATAAAACCATTAAGAACTAAAATTTTGAGGTTTTCCAAAAACTAAAGGAGTAAAGATGTATGAGTAAGCATTAAAAGTGTTAGAAAGAATGAGAAAGAGAAATAAGAGGGGATAAAAGAAAAAATAAGAAAGGGAGAGGAGAAGAAAATGATTATTAGAGATATGGAAAACAATAAAAGATGGTCTTAATAATAAAAAGATCAATTATATGACTATTTGGATGGATAAGGATGAGATCAGATTGGAGATAGAATCATGGATATCCCAGACCATAATCCAATATGGTTCTAAGATGCTGGGATCATGAAGTGATAATTGCAGTTTATCCAACATTAAATAATGTTTGCAGACTGAAATGATAGATATTGGGGAGAATTATCACTTGAAGTATTCATCCTTACTCTATATAGTATATACTATATACACCTTAACCCTGATACTTAAACCGAACACGCCCTTCCCTCACATCATTCATACTCCAATCATTACTAAACATACAGACGGATTCCGCTCAGTACAATCCACTTTATCTCAATCTTGGAATATTCAATCCTTTTTTCAATTCTCAATATTTACATATTTATTCATATTTCACTTTATCCCATAAATAAACATTTATTTTCTATTTTACAGAGAGATGTATTTTACTTAGTTAGTGTGAATTATATTTCAGTGCTTATTTCTTATTATAAACAACAAAACTGATTTACCATGGTTTTGTGTGGGACATGGCAGGTCTAAACAAGATATATACATATATATATATATATATGTATACAATTCACTGTTTAAAACTTTTTATCGATGATCTTAAAGATCTTTCCGATCTTGGCACACTTTGAACCCTACCTAGCACCTTCTTAATGTTCCTCTTTATGTTACAATCTCCCTTTCTCTACTAGCACAATCTATACTGACACTATCATCATCTCTGAGTCAAGTAAGATCTAATCTTCACAAACTACTATAATAAGTCAGACCTGGAGAACAATTGTTCTTTCAATCCTGGAGATTGGACCAATCATATTCTTAAACATATGCTCTGCAGATCAGGATTCAAAAACAGAATTCTGACTCAAATTGGTTAGATGTTAACTCAATCTGGTTAGACTTTGACTCATTTTGGTCAGAATTTAACACAATCTGGTTAGAATTTGACTCAGTCTGGTTAGAATTTGTGTTAAAATCGTGTTAGAATTTTCTCAATCTAGTTAGAATTTGATTTATACTGGTAAGCATTTTCTTAATCTGGTGAGAATTTAACTCAATCTCTCATAATTCAATTGGATTAATTATTTTTATAACAATATAATTGAGTTGGATTAGAAAACAGAATTTGATTGGAAAGCAGAATGGGATTAGATAACAATTGGATTGAATAACGTAATTGGATTGGATAACAGAATTGAATTAGACATTAGAATTTGATTGGATAACAAAATTTGATTGCATAACAGAATCGGATTGGATAACATAATTGGATTGGATAACATAATTGGATAGGATAACATAATTGGATTGGATAACAGAATTGGATTAGATAACAGAATTTGATTGGAAAGCAGAATGGGATTAGATGACAATTGGATTGAAAAACGTAATTGGATTGGATAACAGAATTGAATTAGACATTAGAATTTGATTGGATAAAATAATTGGATTGGAAAACAGAATGAGATTGGATAGCAGAATTGGATTGGATAACATAATTGGATTGGATAACATAATTGGATAGGATAACATAATTGGATTGGATAAAATAATTGGATTGGAAAACAGAATGAGATTGGATAGCAGAATTGGATTGGATAACAGAATTGGATTGCATAACAGCATTGGATTGGATAACGTAATTGGATTGGATAACAGAATTGAATTGGACATTATAATTCGATTGGATAACATAATTGGATAGGATAAAATAATTGGATTGGACAACAGAATTGGATTGGAAAACAGAATTGGATTGGATAACAGAATTGGATTAGATAACAGAATTGGATTGGAAAGCAGAATGGGATTAGATAACAATTGGATTAAATAACATAATTGGATTGGATAACAGAATTGGATTGGATAACAGCATCGGATTGGATAACATAATTGGATTGGATAACATAATTGGATTGGATGGCAGAAAAGATAATAGTGGATAGATTAGGAATGGATTAAGTTGACAGGGTTGAATGAAAGAAACCAGGTTTATCATGAAGTATAGTTTATGCCTTAATCTCCTTGTTTCCGATCTCTATAGGCCCGTGCATGTTTAGGTGTGTGACAGGATGCATTGTTCTCAGGATATTAAACAGACCTAGAGCAGTTTCCTTTTATTACACAAACCTAGATCCTTGTCCTACCATTTGCCAGGCCTGGAGAACTGTCCTTAGATTAAACAGTCCTTAAACAGAATTAGAGACATGTCCTATCCTTAAACAGAACTAGAGACGTGTCCTTTCCTAAAACAGACCTAGAGACGTTTCCTATCCTTAAACAGAACTAGAGACGTGTCCTATTCTTAAACAAAACTAGAGAAATGTCCTATTCGTAAACAGACCTAGAGACATTTCCTATCCTGAAACAGAACTAGATACGTCTCTTATCCTTAAACAGAACTAGAGACATGTCCTATCCTAAAACAGAACTAGAGATGTGCCCTGTCCTAAAACAGACCTAGAGACGTGTCCTATCCTTAAACAGACCTAGAGACATTTCCTATCCTGAAACAGAACTATGGACATGTCCTTTCCTTAAACAGACCTAGAGACATTTCCTTTCCTTAAACAGAACTAGAGACATGTCCTATCCTTAAACAGAACTAAAGAAATGTCATATACCTAAACAGACCTAGAGACATTTCCTATCCTTAAACAGACCTAGAGACGTGTCCTATCCGTAAACAGCACTAGAGACATGTTCTATTCTTAAACAGAACTAGAGACATGTCCTATTCTTAAACAGACCTAGAGACATTTCCTATCCTTAAACAGATCTAGAGAAATGTTCTATCCGTAAAAAGACCTTTGGAAAAGTCCTTTCCTTAAACAGAACTTGAAACATTTCCTTTCCTTAAACAGAACTAGAGACATGTCCTATCCTTAAACAGAACTAGAGACATGTCCTTTCCGTAAACAGCACTAGAGACATGTCCTATCTTTCATTAAAAACATTTTTTATTCAAGCCATTGAAAAAATATTACTAGTTTAATTTATTTTTATGCATATTTAACAATAATTTATACTTTACTCGAGATCTGACAAAAATGAGAAGGTGGAAGAAAGGTACACAATCTATCGGACTTGGAACCGATATGGATTCAAAATGTTCGAACCATGATAAATCACTGGAATTATTTTTAGACTGAGGTTTCTGAGCTCATCCGGAGAACGAACTTATTTGATTTAGGATCTATAATCTCCTCTGATAGAGCTAGGTGGGGTAGAGAGTGTATGGAGCAGAGTAAGGATACGTCTCCTTGTCGGAGCTGGAATATGGTTCCGTCTCCGATACTCCGGGATAGCATGGTATCACAGATTAAAGCCCAAGACTGTACTGCACTTTGCTCACGGTCATTCTGCAGATATGAAAATGAAATGAATATAAAAAAGGAAATGGAAATGGATATGGAAATGGATATGGAAATGGAAATGGATATGGAAATGGATATGGAAATGGATATGGAAATGGATATGGAAACCAGGACTGTACTGCACTTTGCTCACGGTCATTCTGCAGATATGAAAATGAAATGAATATAAAATGGAAATGGATATGGAAATGGATATGGATATGGATATGGAAATGGATATAGAAATGGATATGGAAATGGATATGGAAATGGATATGGAAATGGATATGGAAATGGATATAGAAATGGATATAGAAATGGAAATGAAAATGGATATGAAAATGGATATGAAAATGGATATGGAAATGGAAATGGAAATGGATATGGAAATGGATATGGAAATGGATATGGAAATGGATATGGAAATGGATATGGAAATGGATATAGAAATGGAAATGAAAATGGATATGAAAATGGATATGGAAATGGATATGGAAATGGATATGGAAATGGATATGGAAATGGATATGGAAATGGATATGGAAATGGATATGGAAATGAATATGAAAATGGATATGGAAATTGAAATGGAAATGGAATATAAGTACCTGAAGAACTGGAGAACTGACTAGATATTTCTCCAGGAATATATAAGTACCTGAAGAACAGGAGAGCTGACTAGATATTTCTCTAGGAATATTTAAGTACCTGAAGAACAGGAGAACTGACTAGATATTTCTCCAGGAATATAAAAGTACCTGAAGAACAGGAGAACTGACTAGATATTTCTCCAGGAATATATAAGTACCTGAAGAACAGGAGAGCTGACTAGATATTTCTCTAGGAATATTAAAGTACCTGAAGAACAGGAGAACTGACTAGATATTTCTCCAGGAATATATAAGTACCTGAAGAACAGGAGAACTGACTAGATATTTCTCCAGGAATGCTCTAGGACTCATATCAAAGGATAAACATGTTGCCAGATGTTGGAGGATGGACTCCATGGTGTGTCGAGGTTGCTGACGTGTAACTCTTAGATATTTCTGTAGGGGCCGACTCAGGCTTGGGAATACTGCTTGAGCAGCCTCGTAAGGGCTTAAGGCTTGTTTGCGACCTCCTAAAAAAATATTGGTAAAAACTTTGCGNACCCTTCCTCCTTCAAATTAATTATTTTTAGAATTATTCCCTATTTCTTCTATCAAAGAGTTTTATACCTCTAATTAAATGGCAACATGTTGATTTACGATGAATTAATTTTAACTACAATTGAAGATTTCGTCTGCGTTCATTGTACTTTTCTCCGTAGGCATTAATGAGCAGGCAAATAATTTCCTTTTCGGGATTCGTGAGAATATTATCATGATATTCCACTAAAACCCAAACCCCTCTGTTGAAATAACTTGATATTTTACTACGCGCTCCTGTTATTACCGAGTACCCGCGCTCCTGTTATTACCGAGTACCCCTACCACTTATCACCCCCCCCCCTCTTCCCCCATCTCTAAAATGCCATGACCCCCCCCCCTTCATAAATAAGCATCCGACTGGACCATGTTGAATGATGAAGTACTAATATTACTATCGAGGAATATTCAAAGTTCTCCCAAGACCCCGGGATAAAGTGTGTCTCATCAATCCTAGATTGACAGGTTTCGGTTTTTCTTTAAGATCTCAAATCTCCCACCCCCCCCGCTCTCCACTCCCCATTTCCTCTCATCAAACCAACAGGTTTAAACAATCCTGATCAAGCATCCTATCTTGAAAACTAAGCTTTTAACCAAATAAAATATGAGAATGAGATGAAAAGAAATTAGGTTTGGTAGTTTGAGACGGTTCACATATATGGGTTCTTATCCCCGTTCAATACAGGAGTATAACAATGGAACTAAACCAGTTCTAAATCAAGGGTTAAGAAGAACTAACCTGATAATCCGTCCCGCATTCTCCGGATATGAGTGAAGGACTCCTCGGCTGCAGTGATGAGCCGGGAGCGCCTCTTCCTGACCTTTCTCTCGTACTCCCCCTCCTCGTAGAACCTCTCATTGTGTGAACTGTGTCCTCGTTTGGAGACTGTGCTCACAACCGTAGAATTGCCATCCTGGAGTTTTACAGCATTTAGTTGTTAATCGTCTCAGCTTTTATAGGTTCATAAAACAGGGCTTTAAGGTCAGCAGTCAACCGGGGGACTTGAAAAGTGGAACCGCCCAACCCACAGGCCATATGCTCTCTTTTAAGAACGCAAGCCAAGCCTTTAATGGGGTAAAACAACGATAAATGACTGTTAGGGAAAATTATTGACGAGTTTCTAAAAAGTACTTACATTAATATGTCCATTCTCCAATCCATCCATATCGTAGACCTTGAATCCTTTCTTGTTCCTGGCTCCAGGTAGGACCTCTAGGTAGGGATTATAGATCGGGAAATCTACGTAATATTTCTCCAGAACGTGAGCCGCAGCGCGTTGGATCGAAAGATCTCCGAGAGTGTAGCTCTGGGACTGTCCATCCGGTGACCGGATAACTTTGACATAATACTGAACCCTGAGATGCCGGAGTTCTATCAGAATGATCGCGAGGTAGTGAACGAAAAGAAGTGCGTCAATCAATGAGAGAGCGAACTGAACAATATCTTTGTACTCGATCTTGCTCCTCTCCTCCATGAGATGAACTCCGTAGAAGAGCCAGAATGAGACGATAAATACTAAGATGAGAAGAGATACCATTGCCCTAAACACAAATATCCGGGGTAGAGTGGCCCGCGGATGCCTGAAGAAAACGCCCCACGTGCCAAGGAGAAGAATAAGTAGCTTGAAACAAAAGCTAATGAGCATTCCATCACAAGTCACATCACATTCTAGGTGGTCTTCACGTATATTGAATACGCCAACTTTGGGTAGTATCACCATTAAAATAGGACTTAAAAACGCAGCGGTCGCTAACAGTCCACTTGTAACTGATCCTAGATATTTTTGACATCTAAAGGCGAGGTTGGTCTTCTCCGGGACCTGCCACTTGGAGAGGTCCTCCATGGTGTATTCGAGGTCGGAGGCTGTTGTCACAGCTGTCGTCGTTTCTCCCCAGTTCTCGTCCTGAAACCAAACCAAACATTAATTATAATCTAGAAATTGCGGGTTTAAAATGGCCGCCGGTGATTTTAAATAAAAAGTTACCATATGTATCAAAGTTTATTAGAATCTAGCCCCCCCCCCCTAAAGGCACTTTAAGCGTAAAAATTCAAGTGATCCTTCATGCAATTTTGCAATGCCTGATTTACAACGGTACCCTTGAAACATTAACCTGATTAAAAATGTGCAAGATATCATCGTTTTTATTATTCGAAAATAGTTTATTTCTGATAAGATCTCCATTGCTTTTATTAGCAAGAAATACGCAAGTAACTTTTGCAGAGAAACTGACAATGAATGTAAACAGTTTAAAGAAACAAAAACATTGATAACTAATTCATACTTGATCAAACAAAGCTTTTAAGGGTACCGATGCAAATCTGGTATTGCCATCTTTGCATGGATGGTCACTTGAAATTACGCTTACAGTCCCTTTAAATCCTCTCTAGACTTCAGNGGGGTGGGGATATTTTGTAATTTTCTTGTGAAACGTTTAAATCATGGTGGGTAATTTACTGTTTATTCTACCAAATCTAAGTATCGAGTGTTTGAATCAAATATATATGTATTTGCTGTTTGGACTTTGTAGCTTCTGGCTTGTTTGGTCCTGTCTGGACACCAGTTTTTGACCGTTACTAGGTTTTAAAATGTTGTTAAATTCTTCTTGAATTCGTTACTTGCTACTCTAGGTTGGATCTTAAATAAACTCCAATAGCATGGTTTAGTAGGAGAGAATATTATGTTGAGGGGTTGATAAGAAGATTAAACCTAATGATTATTCTCCTACTGGCCTCAACTATCCAGGGCTTAAAGGGGTATAAAGTTAGGCATCAGAGGGGTACTTAAAGTCTAGACCTGTAATAGACTAGGATTAGAATAAAATTCTAAATTAAAGACGTGAGATTTCATCTGCACTACTTAATCCGATCCTTTAGTTCTTTTGTAGACCTGGAGAATTCTAATAAATATGTTATAATGAGGGAGGGAGTTGCCAAAAAATTACTGGATGAAAAATCAAAGCTATCTTTGCTCTGAATACTAAGTTTCAATCTGTGTTTGCCAAACACGAAACCTGGATGAGATTATACAGTTCTAAATCATATCTGGAGAAACATCGGACTTTCAGATTCAAGTTTGGGGAGCTCAGGAATATATATAATAGAGTTGTAGGTCAGTCTTGAACAAACAGGAGCAAGAATATAAATATAGTTTTTACTTTTCTAAACTAGCAAACAAGATTTCTCTGTTGAAAGATTTAAAAATAAATGTTGTTGGATAAGATTTATAGATCTCAGCAGGACGGAGTAGGGTCGGATAGAGTTTGAATTGCTGAATTGAATTTTTAAATCGTCCTGGAGTTTAGTAAATTCAGGAGGATTTTCTCCTCATTAATTACATTAAACCATTTAATCTTTCCCCTCATCATCTTTTTTTCATCCCTATTAATCACCTTTTTGATGCTAATATAAATAAATTATCTTTTACCTCTTTTACTAACCATTTCTCAATTTTTCATTAATTCCTCTCTTACTCCTGTTTTACTCTCTCATTTTCTGTTTATTCTTAAATTTTCTTTCTTTCTCTCTTTCTTTTTTTACTTCTTTTTCATTATCCCTAGTGTGTTATCCAACCTTACATCTCTATATCTATCCTTCTTAAAATCAGGAACAAACACTCTCATAGTTGGGAGTAAAATACCCCCATCTTATCTAGATCATGGGATATTTTTGATAAATTTTCTGCTGATCTTTCAGATTGCGTTCTATCAAAACAATTTTCCACTTACTGCATGACTAAGGCCTAAATTTGGTATAATGGTGTTGCCTCAACTGGTTGAGAAGAGGGGGGGGGGTAGGGTGCTAAATTGACGAGAGAAAGCGAAACGAGAAAGAGGGAAGTCTAAAAGAAAAGAAGAACAACGAGTAAAAAATTTTATGAACATATGATAATCTAGAAGTATCGAGATGTAGAAAATGTGATTTTAAAATTTACACGAGTTTTTTGGGACAGTAATTTCAAAAATCAAGAAACAGAAAAATGGAAGATTTTAAGGAATAGAAAAATAATGTGCTGAAGAGGAGCAATAAATACCAATACAAATATGAGGAACTCAAGTAGATAAAAAGAAGAAAGAAAAATGTTGAAGATATTTAAGATAAAAACGAGGAGAACGGGTTGAGTGGGACGTGTAACTGAGAGAGAAGAAGAATGAATAGGAATAAATTGCAGAAAGATTTCAGGATTTATTGTTGCAGATTTCCCCCCTGATTTATCACGGTTAGGGTTGGATAGCTCATGGTCTAGAACTTAGTACTGGATACAGGTGTGTGTGTGTAGGGGAGTACTTGGAGATATTATTCTCCGTGTTTTGATCTCCTGCAAAGTTGGGGTGTGGAACAAATGGAATGGATCCAGATCATACTGAGAGAGAGGTTCGAATCATTCCTCTTGTTTTACTCCAGGTTGTATTAAACCTAAGCGTGGGCGAATGGCTACATTGTTCTGGGTCGGAGTAAAAACCAACCGAAAGGTTTTGATCCATGATTCAGATTCTATCTTCTCTGTGTTATGAGAGTTGTCAGTAGGAGATAGGGGTTCAAACCTTGTATCTCAAAAATTGGAAAAATGTCAGAATTTTAAATTGAAATTGTTCACATTCCATTGGCAGCGTTCAATCCCATATTTTGAGGAGGNCCTTATATTCTCTGACCTGTGGAAGTATCTGGACCTCAATAACCTCTTGAGGTTCATCTGAGTCCTCAGGAACGGATACTGTCGTCTCACAGGTTGTATTCAATCTTGCTCCGTGCATCATACTGAACACAAATATTTATTAATTTACATGGAACTAGAGTTAGGTTGAATTAAGGATAGAGTTAGGTTAGATTGAGACTGGAGTTTAATAGTTGTTAATCTGCAGAGTTAAAGAGTTAAGACTAGGTTTGACGTGAAGTTAAGAAATATTGAGTTACATTTAATTTTGGACGGATCAAAGTTGCAGTTAAGATAAGAGTCACAGTGAAGTTATATTGAAGTGGATTAAGGTTAACAAAATTGAAGCCAGGACAAAGAATTGCAGAAAATGGAAAATATACATAAAAATGGAGTAGGAATGGGTAAAAATGGAGTAGGAATGGGTAAAAATAAGGTAGAAATGGGTAAAAAAGGAGTAGAAATGGGTAGAAATAAAGTAGAAATGGATAGAAATCCACTAAGAACGGGTTCAAAATGGAGTAAGGACGTATTTAAAATGCAGTTTAAAAAAATTCAATATGCAGTGAGGACGGGTTTAAGATACTATGGGGACAGATTCAAAATACAACAAGGACAAATTCAAAATGAAACAAGGACGGATTGAGAATGTAAAATAGACGGATTCAAATACAGTACAAGCGGGATCAAAATGGAGTTAGGACGGACGGCCGATGCAATAAGGACGGATTAAAAATGCAGTAACTATTAAGAACTGTTAGTTATGAAAAGAACTACGGCTTCAAATATGTAGAGTAAGTACGAAATGAAAATGGAGTTAGGACGGATTTAAAATGGAGGTAGGACGGGTTCAAAATGGAATAAGGACGGAATAAGAATTAAGGTTCAGGTTGGTTAAGAGTAAAGATTGAGAAAGCAGGACGAATTATTTAATTAGTAGGGATTAAGGAAGGATTGGAGTAATAAAGGATTAACAACTGAGTTTAATAACATCAAGGTTTGAGAAGGATGGGAACCAAGGTTTATGTTTCCTGGGAGAAATATTTGTAAATGTCGGGATTTCAAGGGATTAAACTGTGTTCAGAGAAACCGAGGGGAACGATTCTATTTTGAGATGAATCGAATTAATTTAAATTCTGCCAAAATTATGTCTAAAGCTAGTTTCCTTAAATCTCCGCTCTGGGATTAGCTTGAACCCTGGATGCAATTCCAACTCCGGGCTCTTGTATTCACTGACCACACAGTGGAGATATTCAGAACCGGTGAAATGATAAAAGTACAGTTCATGCTGAGCTTTACGACTCAAGGTGTTTAGATCAAAGTTTGCAGATCCAAGATAATACAAATAAACTCAAGTCTGGTCTCGGACTCTTAAAGGGACTGTACGCGTAGTTTTAAGTGACCCTCCATGCAGAGATAGCAATGACCGATTTACAACGGTACCCTTGGAACTCTAATCTAATAAAAAATGTGGACGATAACGTCGTTTTTACTCGAAAAGCGTTTATTTCTATAAATTTCTTCACTGCGCACGTCGTTTTTTCGGAGAAACCACAAATAAAATTTTTTTTTACAAAAACATGATATTTAATTCCTACTTGATCAGACAAGACTTGTAAGGGTACCCTTGTAAATCGGACATTTTCATTCTAGCATGAAGGGTCTCTGGAAATTAGACTTACAATCCCTTTAACCTCAGAAAATACAGAAAAAGGTTGAATAAAGGGGAGAGGAGTAGGAAGGGGGGTTGAAGGAGTAGGAATGGGGGGAGGNNNATTTTACATTCTTCCTTGACACTGATACAAGAATCTGAAAACGTGAGAATACATTATCTGGATGAAGGACAGGGATAAAATAAGAGTTTAGTATGATGAGAAGGAAAACATACCTTTGTTCATGTCTAGCGTATCCCTGGTTAGATACTCCATAGACGGGTTGAGGGTGGGGGAGATGGCTCCCTCGACCCTGCACTCCAGGTTGGATCGGGAGAGGACGGTCGATCACTGACGGGATCGGTGGTGGATGGCTGCCGTGTTTTTTACGGCGGGCCAGGCTGGAGACAATCAGCTCTTGTTGACTCTGTCCTGAACCTGAACCCGGAGATCCGTCCTGGTGGATCATCCTCTCAGGGTCCATAGTAGTTGCGGCAACCGCCAAAAGCGGCATTTAGTATTTCGACAAATGCTCACTTTAACGACGTCTAACAAGGTTTTTGTTCACATAGTTTGAATGGCTGGCTTCTAATTTCAGGCTAACTGAGTCTGTAATTTGAGACTTTGTGACCTATTTTCCAATAATTACAGGATCTTCAGTTTTAAATATTTCTCCGACTACTGAATGTCTGCACTGGGTATATTTGTACCCAGAGAAAAGTATTCCTGTTCTACGCAATTACACGAGTTCTCACTGTTAATCATCTACTTGTGGTTCATTTCCATCCTACTGGTAGAACAAGGAACTAGGGGTTGAGCAAATATTGGTCGGACTGTTTTTCTCCTAGTACAAAATTGAAGATTGGTAAAGGTTAAATACGTTTCTGGTTGAGTAATTTCGTTTGTTGTGTTTTGAAGCTTTTTTGCAGGGTTCAAATTGCCCCGGGTAGGTATGTTAGTTGAAGAATTGAGGTATCAGCTCCAGGTAAGGTTCAAGGTAGGTATATAGGTGAACCTTATCCTTGTCCGAGTTTGATGAGGATTGTGACGTGAGTGTGACAAGTATCCCTGGTCTCTCCAGGACCCTGACACTATGACAGGAACCTAGGGTCTTCTCCAGGTCTTCGTAACACAGCGGGAGCTGGTAATTTCAACGCAGCAGTTGACAACGTCGCACACCTGAAATAATAAAACCATGAACAACATTTCTTTCAACTTATCTCGGCTTGAAATACAAAAAAGTGACAAAGATAAAGTGATTCATTATTATTTACCACGTGATTAATATATTTGTATATATGTATTCATGTATGTATAACACACATGGCCCAGGTTCTTGGATCATAAATTAAAATCTTGATGAAACTCCAACTGAGTATTCATTAATCCTGGAATTATTTATACTTTGAACCAATATACATTTAATCAGAATAATTTAAATTAAATTCAAATATTACAAGTCCTACTTTTCCTGCTTGTCCTGCTAGTCCTACAAGTCCTACTAATCCTACTTGTCCTACTAGTCCTACTTGTCCTACTAGTACTACTAATGCACTACTAGTCCTACATGTCCTTATAGTCCTACTAGTGCACTACTAGTCCTACAAGTCCTTCTAGTCCTACTGTCCTTCTTTTTCTACTAGTCGTACTAGTCGTACTAGTCCTACTTGTCCTTCTAGTCCTACATGTCCTACTAGTCCTACATGTCCTACTAGTCCTACATGTCCTACTAGTCCTACATGTCCTACTAGTCCTACATGTCCTACTAGTCCTACATGTCCTACTTTTTCTTGTAAAAGTACCTCTATGCATGTGCGTAGTGCTTACCAAGCCTAAATATTCCCATGTTTTATTCAGTTTACTAGAGCTTGTGTAATCACCAGGTTTCATGAACCCACTTTCTCTCTCCTGGTCCTAATACTGAGCTAGACTGAACCATGGGAACCAAGCGCGGAGCGGTGAGCGCTGTGCGACGCAGGTTTCCCGCTCTCTCTCCGGAGCATAGTTTTACCGTCTTCATGTGGTCAGAAAATCCCACAGATTTAGAAAATAATAATTTCTGAAAACACATTTTTCTGTCACACAACGCCAGGTTTGTAAACAATGGTTGAGAGCTTTGTAAGGACGGGTTTAGTGTTTTGTTTAAACTCCGGGGTCTGTTTTACCAACAACCCTGAGCTGTTTTCAGCGCATGTCATTATTATTCTTGTGAGTTCTAGGTTCAACTTATCAATCACCCCCCCGGTCCAAACCCAGCCATAGCTCAATACTTTCTTTGTTAGAATATTACTCCTCGACATCTATTTCCGAAGTATCACTTTTGTTTAATCTCTGAGGCATCTTGCTTTTTTTCTCCAATGCATGTTACAATACATAAACAAACGTGTTTTTATTTTTATTTTTTATTTGTAATATTATATGTTTATATGTGTATATTTGTCCTTCTATTTATGTATCTATTTATCTATCTATCTATCTGACAATCTATCTATACATCGAAATATCTATTTATTTATCTTGATATCAATTTAAAGCTTTCCCTTTGAAACCTACTATTTCCCTACCAAATAGTCTATTATCTACTATCTATTTCTCTATCTGTCTATTATCTACTATCTNTTTCCGAAATATCTTTTTTGTTCAATCTATAAGGCATCTTGCTTTTATTCTCCAATACATGTTACAATACATAAATAAACGTGTTTTTATTTTTATTTTTTATTTCTAATATTATATGCTTATATGTGTATATTTCTTCTTCTATATATCTATCTATTTATCAAACTATTTATCTCATTATCTGTTTTAGCACTCTTAAAATCTATCTATTTATCAAAATATCTATCTATCTATCTGACAATCTATCTATACATCGAAATATCTATTTATTTATCTTGATATCAATTTAAAGCTTTCCCTTTAAAACCTACTATTTCCTTACCAAACTGTCTATTATCTACTATCTATTTCTCTATCTGTCTGTCAGTTCATCTATCTCTAAAAGTACCTATTTAACTGTCTATTCTTACATCTATATTAACTAACTATAATTTCCTATTTTCAATGGTTTAAATTTGAGCAAATTCCGTCCCTCCGGTATCCAGGTTCTTTTGTCAGACCAAATTATCCGAGAAAATTGATTAATATTAAGGTTGGAGGTAGTGGAGAAGGGAAGGACGGAGAACAATACTATTTCCCTGATTTTTCTGCCTGGCTGAGAAAGAACAGAGGAAGGGGATCTCAACCTCTCTCAGAATACAAAGAAGTCATCACATGAATGTGGTATTCAAGGGAACCCGGAGAATGAGATCTAATCCTAGAGCATAGATCAACCGTGTAATTGATTTATCCTGAAACCTGGAGAATCCTAGTACAACCTGGAGAAATTAAACCATAGAGAAGCTATGCATAAACAACCCTTGAATACTATAGTTCTGATTATCATGAAAACTAATGAAGGACGGAGAAAAAGGTAGGATAGGGCGGAGCTGTGTAAAGAATGGCTACTGGAGAAATATCATTACAAACCAAGCCTGTATACGAATACAAGCTAGAGGAGAGGAAACCGTGGTTTAGGTGATCATGAGATAAATTATGTAAAATTGGGAGTAAAGTTGTGAGATATCTCCTCCAGCTACAGGAGTAGGTTCAATTGTTTGACCTGAGGGGAAAGATTCTCCAGAATCCCCAGGAGCTGCCACATTCTCATCTCTCATCTCTCATCCTGGAGTCATTCATCCTTTAGTCTTTCACTCATTCGTCATTCATTCTTTAGACATTCATCGTTGAGTCATTCATCCTTTAGACATTCATCCATTAGATATTCATCCTTGAGTCATTAATCCTTGAGTCTTAATCCTTGAGTCATTCATCCTTTAGACATTCATCCTTTAGATATATTAATCCTTGAGTCATTAATCCTTGAGTCATTCATCCTTTAGACATTCATCCTTTAGACATTCATCCTTGAATAATTCATCCTGGAGATTCCAATCCATAAGGCATCAATAAAATTAGCATCCATATCACTATCTCATTCATCCTAAAGACATTCATCTTGTGTTTATTCATCCTGGACTTAAACTAACGACTGTAAATCTTATTCTTCAAGTTTAAACATTTTTCAATGGTTCAGCTCCGGGGCGAGTCATTTATCATTCAAGAATTTGTGAATATTTTAAGATGGAAAAATCGAGAATCCCGAATGGAAATATTTGTTAGTTTCTGGCATTTGTTTATTTACTCTTCAAAGTTATATTTATTTTCTCTCTCAGGGTTTAATAACAATGCTTGTAAAATAATTTTAAAATTCAATCCAATCAAAATCAAATGCAAAAAGGTGCATTACTCAAGCTAAAGTTAATATTGAAGATAATTAAATACAAATACTTAAAGTGTAATAGTTCAGCCCATTTTACCTAAACAAGTGATCTTAAAACTGATATAAATTTATATTCCACTTTATTATGACGATCGCTGCATTAAAAGTGAATATTTAAGGAAAAGAAAGAAAAGGTTAGCTACTTTTTAACTTTTTATTATTGGTAAAAATACAATTGGTTTAAAATACGAGATGAGAAAATTCCAAATTGCTGAATGGGAAAAATGAGATGGGGTAATATTATATGCTTATATGTGTATATTTCTTCTTCTATATATCTATCTATTTATCAAACTATTTATCTCATTATCTGTTTTAGCACTCTTAAAATNTTCTGTGGATTGATCTTGGTTAAAGAATGGAGTAAGGTTAAAGCACTGATGGAGTAAGGGTAAAGTAAGGATTGAGTAAGGATAAAGCAGGGATGGAGTAAGGATAAAGCAGGGATGGAGTAAGAATAAAGCAAGGATGGAGTACGGATATAGAAAGGATGGAGTAAGGATGAAGCAAGGTTGGAGGAAGGATAGAGCAAGGATAGAGTAAGGATAATAAAGTAATGATAAAGCAAGGAGGTTAAAGCAAGGATGTAGCAAGGATAAATAAAGGATGGAGTAAGAATAAAACAAGGATGGAGTAAGAATAAAGCAAGGTTGGAGTAAGGATAAAACAAGGATGTAGTAAGGATAAAGCAAGGAGGGAGTAAGGATAAAGCAAGGATGGAGTAAGAATTAAGCAAGGTTGGAGTAAGAATAAAACAAAGATGTAGTAAGGATAAAGCAAGGATGGCGTAAGAATAAAGCAAGGATGGAGTAAGTATAAAGTAAGGATGGAGTAAGGATAAAGCAAGGATGGAGTAAGGATAAAGCAAGGATGGAGTAAGTATAAAGTAAGGATGGAGTAAGAATAAAGCAAGGTTGGAGTAAGACTAAAGCAAGGTTGGAGTAAGGATAAAGCAAGGATGGAGTAAGGATAAAGCAAGGATGGTGTAAGAATAAAGCAAGGCTGGAGTAAGGATAAAGCAAGGATGGATTAAGGATGCAATAATTATCGGGTCACATGATATTCTGTAAACTTGCAGTACATTGTACATTATTAATTATCTATGTTTGTAAACTTCTATGTAAAAAACCATTATTTATTTGAACTGCGTTTCAAATGAATACGTAGCATGGTTAGCTTAAACCCGTTCTAATACGTACATTCAACTTATAAACATGTGAACATGTGTGGAGATAGCTTAACACAGTTATATCTATCCTCGCTAATTTTATAAAAATGAAGTTTGAATGAATGATGGTTGAAGTAAGAATGTTGAAAATATAGACTAATACTAGAATAAAATGGAGGCAGACTAAAATATCTCTGTAGTAAGAATGGAAAAAGGATAAAGTAAGAATGGACAAAAGCTGGATTAAGAATAGAATAAGAATGGAGAAGTTATGGATTAAGACTGAAGTAAGAATGGAGGAAAGATGTTGTAAGAATGGATTAAGGATGGACTAAGACTAGAGTTAACATGCAGAAAGGATAAAGTAAGAATGGAGAAAAGAAGGATAAAACTGGAGTAAGAATGGAGAAAGGAATGGGTTAAAATGGAGCAAGGAAGGAGTCTAGACTCAGGGTAAGTTGAAAAAAAGTAAAAATGGGTTGACAACAGAGGAAGGAGTAAGGATGGATTTAGGACTGGAGCAAAGAAGATACACCAGGAACCTACAAATAGAATGTACTGCAATTTCTGGGAGAACGTCAACCAAACCAGTGCTAATCAGATTGAGTTTTGTTTATATTCCTCCCAGAAACGTGCAGTACACCTATTTTGAAAACAAAGAAACTGATCACTATTTGATTCATAGTTTGAAATATCTCAGATGCACACTACCAGGCAGGTTGCATGGATAGGGATTATAAAACTAGAATTGGGTTGAGTATTCAGTTCCTTTATGTGAATTCCATGGTTTGGTGTACGAATAGAGTAAGAATGGAAACTTATTTAAGTTTTAAGAAAGATAAAATAAGGTCAGGTAAAGCTGGGATGGGCTGAACTATAATTTAGCTTTGGTAGCTTGAAACATCAGACACTGGGCAGTACCGTGTCTAAACAACTGACGGATTACGTCCCAACTTCGATCAACGATTTCTCAGCGGATAAAAACCCCGCGCAAAACCTAGATTAGAAATCATCAAGTTGGACCCAGACACCAATCATATTCACGATATACGTATCAACTCTGTGAGTAGATAATGCTGATAGAATTATAAATTGAATCATTTTCAAAACTCGGTTAGAGAAGTCAAAATATTCTCATAACAATAGTGATAAGATCTGAGGAACCTGAACACCGAACATTCTTTCTTCCTATTCCCCTACCTACTCCCACCCTACTCAAGAATCCTCCATCCCCCCACCCCTCCCCGGGCATTCCCCATTTTCTCCTTATTCTCCATTCTACCCCTTATTTGACATCCTTCTCCTTATTTCACATCTAATTTCTTGTTCCACGTCCACTTCCTTCCTTATTCCTCATTCTTCTTCTAATTTAAGACTTTTCTATTATTGATGTACAGTATTTTTATTTTCAATCTTTTTTACATTATAAATTTTAATTTTCTAATATTCTGTATGAATGTTTTTTTCTCTCCTAAATGGTTGACCCAAATTAGATTAGAAACTTCAATTTTCAGCTTAAATATTAATACTTAATTTGGGTGTAATCTTTAAAGTTTTGTTCTCCGATAACAAATCTGTGAACCATCTGTCCATATTTCGCACTCTGCAGAGCTACAAATCAATTAACAAGGGTTGACAAGGGTAGAGTAAAAATACTCTACATGATAAGGTGGAAGGGGGGGGGGAATGATTTGTCATGCTGGAGTAAGACCAGAAACTTAAAAGACGCGATTAATGAGCAACACATTAGTTCACGAACAAAAAATGCCAATTAAACTAATTTCTGAGCTTTGTTATTTAATTATTATAATTAAATGATAAATTGTGATATTATCACATTTAAGAGTTTATGACTTAAAGCAGGGTTGAGTAGAATAAATGATGAAATTTGAAATCTGGACCGGGAGAGAGATTTGAAATTTAAACCCTGATCATTCATCAGGAGATTATAGAGAACCTAGAGCTCTGCAGCTCAACCTGCTCCTGGTATTGAGTAAAGTCAGAGGGTGGTTCACATAACTCAGGGGGTACATACAGATTAGAGAGGGTCAAAATCTTGAATTAAAACATTTTAACTCGGGTATTTTTGGCGTCTCACAACTATTTTCTCAAAATGTCTCAAAGATTATATGGGCGGTGCCGGGAACAAAATTATGTTTTTAAATTTTACTATTTTTGATGGTGTCCTTCTGGTTGTCTGTTTTGGTTCCAATTTCTCCTGGTACTCTGAACCCTGTGGTCAGGGATGGAATTATTATTGTATTGTGTATTGTCTTGGGTTGGATTGTATTCTCCAGGTCTGGTATTTGTCTGGCAGTTCAGGGCTGGGTTTGACGGGCAGGTTACCTTTTTATCCGAACCCGGGTCAATCTTGGATTCGAGATGCTCAAAGACTTTTCAACCTCTCTCCGCCTACTTTTTATATCGAGGGGGGGTTAAACAGCTCATATTTAATACAACACATTTATGATTCTACTCGCGCTGTTTTCTTGTGTTTCAAGCCGGCATTAGGGGGGTAACTTATAAAGAAGACAAATGTAAATTCCAGGAAATAGCGGATTTTTTCAATTGTTGTTCGCGGATTTGTTGGAGGGGAGGAAATCCTCTCTAGAATTACTTCTTATCCTAGTTAATCTTGTTATTTTGAGTTTTATGCAGACAGGTTGTTTGGATATAAACTAAACTCCAGTACTCTAATCTCCTGGATAGGAATTATACTCCATTTTCTCTTATTTACTAGATAGGAACTAAACTCCATGTACTCTAATCTACTGGATAGAAACTAAACTCCATGTGCTTTAATCTACTGGATAGAAACTAACTCCATGTACTCTAATCTACTGGATAGGAACTAAACTCCATGTACTCTAATCTACTGGATAGAAACTAAACTCTGTGTACTCTAATCTACTGGATAGGAACTAAACTCTGTGTACTCTAATCTACTGAATAGGAACTAAACTCCATGTACTCTAATCTACTGTATAGAAACTAAACTCCATGTACTTTAATCTACTGGATAGAAACTAAACTTCATGTACTCTAATCTACTGGATAGAAACTAAACTCCATGTACTCTAACCTACTGGATAGGAACTAAACTCCATGTACTCTAATCTACTGGATAGAAGCTAAACTCCATGTACTCTAATTTACTGGATAGGAAAATGGAGCGTAATGGATCCAAACCATGCGGAAAACATAATTATTCTTCATTTTAGAACATTTTCTTCAATTTAACAGCATTCATTCTACCAATTTATCAAGGTGCAGGGAAGCAACGGAAGAAGAGAATAGGAATCAGAAGAAGAAAGGAGCAACGGCAGGAAGAGAATAAGAAGCAAAGAAGAAAGAAGCAACGGAAAGAAGAGAATAGGAACTAGAAGAAGAAACAAGCAACGGAAAGAAGAGAATAGGAATCAGAAGAAGAAATAAGCAACGGAAGAAGAGAATAGGAATCAGAAGAAGAAAGAAGCAACGGAAGAAGAGAATAGGAATCAGAAGAAGAAACAAGCAACGGAAGAAGAGAATAGGAATCAGAAGAAGAAAGGAGAAAGAAGGAAGAAATTACTGATGGTTTTGTGAAGGATTATAACACGAGAAATGAAGGATCGAAGAAAGGACCGAAAAGTCCAAAATATAATAGAATTTAGGTGAAAAAAGGATGAAGAAAATTAAGTAATGAAAGAAGAAAACTGCAAAAGGCAAGAAAAAACCTATAAAAATAGATGAAGAGGAATTCTGGAAGGATAAAGAAAAAGACAATTAATAAACAAAGAAGAGGAGAGAAGACGATGAAAGAGAAAGATGAACTATGTAAGGAAAGAATACGAACAATGGTAGAGAAAAAGGAGAGTAAAGAGAAAGATGAACTATGTAAGGAAAGAATACGAACAATGGTAGAGAAAAAGGAGAGTAAAGAGAAAGATGAACTATATAAGGAAAGAATACGAGAAAAAGGAGAGTAAAGAGAAAGATGAACTATATAAGGAAAGAATACGAGAAAAAGGAGAGTAACGAGAAAGATGAACTATGTAAGGAAAGAATACGAATAATGGTAAAGAAAAATGAAAGTAAGATTAGCTTTGTAAGGAAAACAGAAGACGAACCTTATTAGAAAAAAAGAAAAGAGAAAGATTAACTCTGAAAGAGTAGAAGCTGATGCACGAATGAGAACCATGAATGTTTATAACTATTGCATGAGCGCTAAACAAGTCGGAAAAAGAATTTGATCGAATCCAATATTTTTAGAGAAAGGGTTAACTCAGGTTAGAGAGGTTAGTGCTCAATTATCTCCGGGTTGTAATGAGACAATGAGACGGGACGAACCCTTGTAATCTCATTCAGAGATAATACTCCGGGTACACTGTTCTTCTCTCTCACATGTCAGAAATCAATTGAACCTGAACTAAGTGGGATCGGATAAACTAACACTTCTAATCGCTCTTCCCGGGACATATTTCTCGGGTCAAAACCAAACAGAGCNAATAAGATATCATCGTTTTTCTGTCTTAAAAATATATGAAGTTTCCTCAATTTCCTTATTTTTCTCCTGCATATATCCGTAAGTAATTTTTATAGAGAACTGCAATGGAAAATAATCAATTTCCAAATAGAAACCCAAGAATAACTCTATCCTTTTTGACCTGTCAAATGTTTAAGGAGTACCATTGTGAATCAGATATTTAATTTAAATGAAGGAATACTTCAAATTACGTTAACAGTCCCTTATGCTTGCCAATCTGGAAATAACAATTTGGACACAAATCATTGACTTAAAAACTTGCTACTATTGATGTAACGTTTGGTAATGTTTAATGTACATTTATTTATTTAATGTTTTGATAAGAGCCATTAAAACGAGATAAAAATATCCGTTGGAACGTATTTGTTCTTTAATTTACCGGTTTTAGAGTTTCTTCGTGGTTTTATTGATTTTCTCCAGGTGTATCTTATCATACAAATATATCGGATTAGATGATAAACTTCAAAACCCCAATTGAGAATATGATCAGTGAGCTGTAATAATCTGAGGTTGGATAAAGGATTAAATATTCTGATTCTTCTACCTGATCTTGTTGTTTATCTATCCTGGAGTAAATATCTCCTCCACTCGTTCAACTCACCGGTTGTATACTGCCCAAGTAAAACAAGCCAGGTAGATAAATCTACAGGTTCAGGCCAGGTTCCCCCCTCNACTTCTAGTCTTAACTCAATTTTTTCTTTTCCCACTTCCTCTGACTAGACGCTTAAAACATGTTACAGACACTTATATATTGATTTAGAACCACATTTATCTATCTTTACTATATCCTCTCTTCCTTCACACACTCGACTATATATCCTCTTCTTCCTTCACACACTCAACTATATATCCCACTCTTCCTTCACACACTCAACTATATATCCTCCTCTTCCTTCACACACTCAACTATATATCCCCCTCTTCCTTCACACACTCAACTATATATCCTCTATTTCCTTTACACACTCAACTATATATCCCACTCTTCCTTCACACACTCAACTATATATCCTCCTCTTCCTTCACACACTCAGCTATGTATCCCCCTCTTCCTTCACACACTCAACCATATATCCTTCTCTTCCTTCACACACTCAACTTTATATCCTTCTCTTCCTTTACACACTTAACTATATATCCTTCTCTTCCTTCACACACTCAACTATATATCCCCTNCACTTACTCATTCAATAACTACAAGTACATGCACTTACTCATTCAATAACTACAAGTACATGCACTTACTCATTCAATAACTACAAGTACATGCACTTACTCATTCAATAACTACAAGTACATGCACTTACTCATTCAATAACTACAAGTACATGCACTTACTCATTCAATAACTACAAGTACATGCACTTACTCATTCAATAACTACAAGTACATGCACTTACTCATTCAATAACTACAAGTACATGCACTTACTCATTCAATAACTACAAGTACATGCACTTACTCATTCAATAACTACAAGTACATGCACTTACTCATATAATAACTTCAAGTACATGCACTTACTCATATAATAACTACAAGTACATGCACGTACTCATTCAATAACTACAAGTACATGCACTTACTCATATAATAACTACAAGTACATGCACGTACTCATTCAATAACTACAAGTACATGCACTTACTCATTTAATAACTACAAGTACATGCACTTACTCATTCAATAACTACAAGCACATGCACTTACTCATTTAATAACTACAAGTACATGCACTTACTCATTCAATAACTACAAGCACATGCACTTACTCATTCAATAACTACAAGTATATGCACTTACTCATTCAATAACTACAGGTACATGCACTTACTCATTCAATAACTACAAGTACATGCACCTACTCATTCAATAACTACAAGTACATGCACTTACTCATTCAATAACTACAAGCACATGCACTTACTCATTCAATAACTTCAAGTACATTTTCAATTTTTAAGTTTAGGAAAAGGGTTTTTAACTATAGAGTTTCCCTTTTTTCGGATCAATTTGGTTCCGTAAAGCTTACGGAACCTTTCCGGAGGCTAAAAATGATAAACCAGTAAAAACCTTTGGAAATTTAAGGTTAAAACCTTTCCTAAATAAATTAAGAAGAAATATGGAATAACCGTCAATTGTAAACTTTTTTTTTCAAAAGTTTTTAATTTTCTTAACGGCTTCAGAAAAAGGTTCCGTAAGCTTTACTGATCCAACTTGATCCTTAAGAATTTGGAAATCCTAATTTCAACTCATTTCTGATCATCAACCCGTAATAATTTTTGGATAATGTGAGAATTAATTATCTAAAACATCTACCACTTCACCTGTTCTAACTGTGTAATCTATGAACATTACCAACAAGAACCCATACTCATCCCTCCGCCCGGAGTAATTGAGACGGACTTGGATAATAGGGATTGGAGAAGGGTCTGGGACAAGGTCGAATGATATTATTTAAAAATTCAAGAATTTACAGAACAGGGAGAAGATATATTTTGAACTACAATTTTATTGAAAGAACAATTATAATGAACGAATGATTTTATTGAATGGACGATTTTACTGAAAAATTGTTCAGTGAGAAAACGAATGAAATAGTTCAGACCTTTCTTGCGTGCTTAGCAACAATTAATACAGTTTGTATGTTTCAAAACAGTATGAAAAGTTTTCATTTGAAGATAAGAATGATGTTGTGTATCCTTCAACAAGGTATAAACATTTCAATCAATATGACATCATTGAAATATTAAATCAACTAATTGTAATCTAGATTTTCTAGATTCTAAATGAATGTCCACTTCTGACTTTATTCATACCTCACTCGAGAGTGGGAAGAAACGGTTCTTCTCAATTCTTTGATCAAATTTTTCCAAATATCCTGCATATATTTTTTTCTGTATAAGATTAATGTAAAAAACGCATCATTGAAATATTCAAATCTTAAATTGTCTCCATTTATCCTTAAAAATAAATTATGATAACAAAAAATCATGAAATGATATATTTTAGTAATAATATAAAGAATATAAAGAATCCATAGACGCGGCTTAAATTCATTGAATTCGGACACATGTGTTTTAACTCATTAAACTTAACATGCCCTAAACAGCCGATCCTTTATAATCTGAAGACATTAAATGAAGAATTAGAATCTACCTTATTAAAGTATTAAGCAAACAATTACTGATGGGCATCATTTTGATGTCTGTCTTAAATATTTTAATAACCTAACCTAACCTATTTTAGAATTGTATGCCTGATATGTTTGCTTTTTTTTGTACTTTTTTCCACTCTATTATTAACCATGATTAATGATATTAACCAAAGCGGTTTTTGCAAAACAATTGTCAGAAACATTTTGTTAAATATAAAGTTAACGCAAATCAGACTTTTCTCTGCCTTAAACATCTTAGATTCTTCTAGAGCATCTTTACAGCCAAAAACCTTGAATGTGTAAAACCAAATCTCAAAACAATGACCCAACTGGGTTTGTATGTAAGGAAAGTTTAAATAGAAATTCAGGAAAAAATGGGAAATCATGAAGAAAAAACAAACAATAGCAAATTTAATGAGACCTCCTAAAATCCAAATAGAATTAATAGCACCTTCATATAGGACTGTTTGACTTTTTTCAGTTCATTTGTTAATGATAAGATTATTTAACAGGCTTATCAAGGAGCAATTCATTTTTAATATTGTTTTCTGTTGGTTAGTCAAACTGGCATTCATTCTTGATCTTGCTTTTTTAACTATGTTGATAGTAGAGTTTTGGAGTGAGGCATTTATTACATGAAGATTTAAAGATGCAGGATACAAGGTAGGATTACAGATACAAAATAAAGGATTATTTCTTGAACATTTTTTTAAGTAAACAACGAATTAAGAACCTATGGCCGATGAGGCTATAAATACAGGTTAAGATTTAATCTATATACAGGGTTACCCACAAAGGATGAGACTCCAGTGACAGCTGTACTGTCTATTTCCTTATATTCATAATTTCCTGCAGCTGTAAACTTCATCAAATAAGCTATCTTATGACCAAACTCCTGGCAGAATATGTGATGGAATCGTCGTATTTTATTATTGCTTAGTTTCCATGCAAAGCTGGGTTCCGAAGCTAGTACTTTAAAGAACTATAGAAATGAGTGTTCAAGCTGAATCAGAAGTTTGTTCTTTAACCCTACAGGATTAGTCTGGCCGGACTGAAAACCAAATCAATAAACTGATCATCACGAAACTAAGTGAATTCTGTACTTTTTACTGTAAACTTATAATGTATCTGTGATTGTACCGAATGTACCATGTACCATGTACCATGTACCATGTACCATGTACCATGTACCATGTACCATGTACCATGTACCATGTACCATGTACCATGTACCATGTTCCATGTACCATGTACCATGTACCATGTACCATGTACCATGTACCATGTATCATGTACCATGTACCATTTACCATATGTACCATGTACCGTGTATTTACAATTTACGTACTTCACAATTTGTCTGTTATTTTTAAAAATAAATAACAATCAACTAATATAATAACCTGTATAAAAATGTTGTATATTTCAAGACAAATTGAAATTTTTGTCTTAGCATATTTTATGTGGCGTGTCATAATTCATAAAGAATTTCAACTTTTGTGAGATCAAGGTTGTTGGAAATATACCTGTTTTTTTCTTGAAAATTAAGTACCTACATAGTTTCTCTTCAAAAACGCTTATAATTGTGCATAATGTTGTAGATAATGTTGTTTACATCCTGAGCAGATAAGCCAATCCTTTATAATCTGGAGTCAATCCAGTAATCTTATCATTAGTTCCATGCTCTACTCACAGATACAAAATTACGTGGATTTTTTGTTTAAAGATTGAAAATGTACAGAGCTAGTTAATCAATGAACAGGATATTTCACAGATAGAACATTTAATAGACAGGACATTTCATAGATAGGACATTTCATAAACAGGATATTTCATAGATAGGACATTTCATAGACAGGACATTTCATAGATAGGATATTTCATAGATATTTTTAATAGATAGGGTAACTTTTTTTATTAAGTCATACCCTGCAATATCTCTCTGATTTTTACTTTACATACCATCCATATTTTAGCTTTCAACTGATAGATTGTTAGCAAAACAATATATTCACATGCATTTCAAACTAATCACATTTTCTGAAAATGTGACACACGTTTTTAATAACACAAAACTTTAAATTGTCTCTGAAAAAATGCTTTTTATATGAAATCACTTATGAAAAATCTGCTCTGTCTGTGAAATGTCCGATCTATGAAAAGTCCTATCTCTGAATTATTTTTTCAATAAATGTCCTATCTATGAAATATCCGGTGTATGAAGTGTCCTGTCTATGAAATGTCCTGTCTATGAAATGTCCTGTCTAGGAAAATTCTTTCTATTAAATGTCCCAACAATTTTTTTAAGACATTCAACAAAATGAAGTAGATTATTCTTGCTTTAATATTCGCTTTGAACAGGCCAAATTCAAGTTTCAAGTTTTGACCTAAAATAATTTTATTTATCAAAATCAAAAACATGTAGATATACTGTAAAGTGATAAACCTTCCTTTTCCTGCTTCTGCAATCTCAGTCTATTCCATTTTTCATCTGTAGTCAAATTGTTGTGGTAAATCTGTATTTCAATGCAGATCATAGCCTGATTACCACTTGCATTTTTTTTTAATTCATACTTGAGGAGTAAGTGGCAGACTTTTTTATTTTTGCTTCAAACCTTCAATTCAGTTTTTTCATTATGCAATTATTACATTTAATTTAAACCTGTAAATTCCTTGTGATACTAAAATTTATATATTTAAGTTCCAATTTTTTTTAAATCTTAATTATAAACTATGGGTTCAAATTTTCCAATCTTTGAATATTGGGTTAAACACTGTGAATATACATGTAGAAATTTTCATTTTAGAACTCTGCACCAAATCATATTTAGTAAATTCTGAATCAACTATTTTTTCAGTTAAATAATTATTTTCAATTCTAACATATATATTTAAATATATTTAAAAGGTAACTTTTAAAATAAGATTTTTGCAATGTTAAGTTTTTTTTCAGATCAACTGTTTTTACAAAAATGGGAGGTGGACCATCAAAAGAAGAACTTGAAAGTCAGGAAACTGAGGAGGTACAAAAAGAGTATGCAGAGAAGGAGAAAATTAGGGCCGAAGAGCTCAGAATAAGAGAAGAAAACATCCAAATGGAAAAGGAGAAGTTAGCAGAGGAGACTAGGAAATCCCTAGTGAAGGAAAAGCACCAGCAAATACTGGAACTGCAGAAGCTAGAACATCAAAAGTTGAAAGAGGAAATTGAGAAAAATCAAAGTTTGGAGGAAAGTAAGCGGGAGTTTGAAATCCGAAAGTTGAGAGAGGAAGCAGATTCAGAATTGAAACAATTGCAGCTGAAACAAGACACGGAGTTAGAGTTTAACAAAAGGGAAGAAGAGAGACAGAAAGAAATTGAAAAGAATAGGAATCAAACTGAGTTGAAAAGAATTGAGTTAGAAGGCAAGATCAAGAAACTTGAGATAGATACTCGTAAAAAAACAGAGATAGTAAAGGAGAAAATTATCAAAGATTGTGAAATAGAAAAGAAAAAACTTGAGGAAGAAACAAAAAGGAAAAAACAAGAGCAGGAAATTGAACTCGAAAAGGAATTAGAGTCAATGAAGATGGATATAGAACTGAAAAAATACACAATGGAGAATGAATGCAAGATGGATGAACAGGACAAGCGGGCAAAACTTAAAACTGAAATGGGACATGCTAAAATCGATGCTGAGAAAAAGATCAAAAGCCTTGAGATTGAAGGAAGATCAGCTGAATCAAAGCACACAACGATAAGGATTGCACTCATTATATTTGCTGTTTTCATTGTTGCTGTAACATACCTGGGCTATGCTTACATCTTAACTGAAGGAGAAGTTCGGGTGAGTAATTTCATTTCTTAAAATCAAGATAAATTATTCCTATGCTTCTTTAACTTTACTGTTGGTGTAAATATTGTTTTGCAGATGAGTGAGATAAGAGGCAGGCTTGCTATAGAGCAGAATCACCAAAATCATCTGCTAGAAGGGGAGTGGAGGATTTTTTGATGAGGATGAGGTCTTCATAGAAACTGTTCCAGAGGATGTATCCGACACTTAATTTTAAACAGAGTTTTAAGTTATCTGCATTTAATTTCAATAATTTCTATTAAACATTGATTCAAAATTTTTAATGATTGAATAACATTAAAAACATAAAATGTGATAAATCAAAGGTTAAACCTTTTTCTTGATTTAATAAAAGGCATTTGAACAGAGTAAAATTTTCTTCTTACAAAGTTCTTTCTAAATAATGTAAACCATTTCTGTAATTCAGCAATTTGATTTTAAATTTGATTTTTGACTTGGATATATCAAAGACATTTCAGTTGATTTATTTGTTATCTATTTCAAAATATTTAGTTCTAATCATTCAGTCATGAGTGAGGGTAAGTGCCTATTTTTTAGTGGCTTATTTTACTTGCAAAGTAAAAATACTAATGCAATGAAAAACAAAAGCCATAAGAATTCATTTTATGGAGCCATGTTTTAGTCCCTCCATAGTTTACATGTTCAACTTAGTATCAATGTAGACAAACATTTCCTCTCTTACTAGAAACCCAACTTGATGATGAATCAATACATTGTATATTCCTCTTATTGACTAGGCTCAAGGCAAGAACAAGAGACAAGAGAGAGCGAGCAGCAACCTTTTAAAGGTCATGCTGTAAACTGTAGTCCCTACAGCTCTAACTGTGCTAGACCTAACTCAAAAGGTAATTATCTACAGTTGGTCAAATTATCCACTAAATGAAAATATTTTTGATTCCTCTAATTGACTAGGTCCCAGGCAAGAACATGTAAAAAGAGACACTGATTACCAACCTTCTTGGGGTCCTGCAGTTAACAGTAGACTGGAAACACTAGGTAAGTATCAACACTTGGAAAATTTTCATCTAAATGAACATATTTTGAGATACTCTTAATAACTAGGCTCCAGTTATGAACAAGAAAGAAGAGAGAACTGTTATCAAAATTCTGAGTGTTCTGCAGTTAACAGGAGTCACTGCAGCAATTATAACAGTAGATCAGATTCAATATTAATAATAAAATACTTGGAAAAATTATCCTCTAAATGAACGTATTTTTAATATTCCTCAATGTTGAAAAGTCCCAAGTTATGAACAAGAAATAAGAGAGAATGATTACCAAGGGGGTCATGCAGTAAACAATTATCCTGACAGCTCTAATTATCCTAGACCTAACTCAATAGTTAGATATTAACAGTTGGTAAAATTCTTCTCTATAGAAACATTTTGTTAATCTTTCCTATTGACTAGGTCCTAAGCATGAACAAGAAAGAAGAGAGAATGATTACCAAACTTCTGAGGGATATGTGGAAAACAGTAGTCCCCATAGCAATGCTTACATTAGACCTAATTCAACAGGTAAATGTAAAAACTTCCTTTACATCATCATATTTTAATTCCTCTGATGGACTAGGTCCCAGCTAGGTATAAACAAGAAAAAAGAGAAAACAATTACCAAACTTATGGGGGTTACAAACTAAACTGTAGTCCCCACAGCTATGATAACAGATTATCAGATTCAAATGGAATTGGGTAAATATCATAATTATCCTTAGCATCATTATATTTAAATTCTTTTGATTAAATAGGTCCAAAGCAAGAACAAGTAAGAAGAAAGAACAATTACCGAACTCCTGGGGGTCATGAATTAAAACAAAGTTGCCAAATTAATGATAGCAGTAGACCAAATTCAATAAAATCAAATAATAAATTTGTTTCTAAAGGCCCCTGATTGACTAGGGACCATGCTAAATCAAAACAGACGGCAGACCAATTACTAACTTTTAGGGAGTTACACAGCATCAAACAGTAGTCCCAACAACAATGATAAGCCCAGACTTAACTTAATAAGTAACTATTAGCAGCCAAATTATCCTCTAAATGAATAATCAACATATATTTAATGTCTCTGCTTGATTAGGCCTCAGGCATGAACAAGACAGAAGAGGCACTGATTACCAGCCTGATAGGGGCCAGGCAGTATACACTAGTCCTCCCTCTAGGAATCATTATGATCGTCCGGAAACAATAGGTAAAACTATGTTGATTTAGGGTTATTATTCATAGTTTAAATGTTTTACTTAATATCAATGTAGACAAACATTTTCTTTCTTACTAAAAACCCAACTTGATGATAAAGAGATTGTTTTTATTGATAAGGGTCATCCAGGTACAACTTATTATGCTATTTCCAATCAATTTATCATTATTTACAATTTACTTCTAACTCTTTACAGAATGTGATAATATCCTAATAATTTGAATATTGAATTAATATACTAAACTGAATAGAATTGGCTCCAGCCAGAATCAGTAGCTGAAGTAAAGCCAGGGTCAAGTTTTGAAGAAAATACTGTTTTGGCATCAAACAGCTTTAAGCATCAAGAGCAGACATTTAAAAATTTAACTTAAAAACCATAGTATGAATCAATTATGGTGACTGCATTTAATATAATAAATATCTATATTAATTGCATTTTTAATTCATGCCACTATAAACACCTTAGGTGATCAGCAGGCACTGGATAATTATCAACAGTTTGACATAGGTATGATCAGTTACATAAATATCAAAGTAACTAACTAAAGGACTTTTTAAGGATATGTTATTGAGCAGGCCAGCAATACTTGGATGAGTTATTACAACCCATGGACAAAAGATACTAAGAGTTCAAAAGAAGAGAGGGAAAAAAGGAATAAGCTAGAAAAAGTAAAACGGGAGCAAGAAGAAGCTGAAGAAAAGAAGAAAGAAGAACAACACCCCAAGGAAAGAAGTAGAGAAGGAATAAAAAGTTGCTAAAATTATCCTTTAAATCAATACATTGTATATTTTAGAAGTACATTTATTGCTTCTAGATTTAAATACATATTAAATAAAGAGTGTATAAAAGGAGAGGAAGTTGAGAAGGTCTTCTCCGGTTCCAAGATCCGACACAACTCCTTTACGGGGATTTCATCCTCTACAGAAGTCCCCCTAAGTCTCGAGCATAGAGGTAGTCGAGACTGATACNCCAGGACAAGGGTGATTTGAGTTGCTTATGAGTTATTGATCTTCCCCCACCTCACCCCACGTCATGATCAACCTTAAGTAAGGCTGGCCATTGGACATTGGGTCCAGAATCAGTAGCTGAAGTAAAGCCAGGGTCAAGTTTTGAAGAAAATACTTAAAATACTTAAAAAATAAAAGTATGAATCAATTTGGATATATGTTAGTCATAGATTAACTATTTCCAGGTTTGCAGAGTGAGCAAGATGAAAATTATAGTCATTTAGGTCAGCCAGAAGTGATAAAGACAAAAAATGGCATATTTTGGTATGGCGGGGAGAGTAATGCATATAAACCTTTAAAAGAACCAAGCCCTATAAACAATTTAGGTGATCAGCAGGCACCGGATAATTACCAACAGGATGACATAGGTATGATCAGTTTTGTAAATATTATCAAAGTAACTAACTGGCTCATACTAAATCTAGAATAAAAGTTACACATAATACTTTTTTAGTATATTTTATAGAGCAGACCAACAAGGGTTGAAAGAGTAAAGTTAAAAATTTAACTTAAAAACCATAGTATGAATCAATTATGGTGACTGCATTTAATATAATAAATATCTATATTAATTGCATTTTTAATTCATGCCTCTATAAACAATTTAGGTGATCAGCAGGCACTGGATAATAATCAACAGGATGACATAGGTATGATCAGTTTCATATCAAAGTAACTAACTGGCTCATACTAAATCTACAATAAAAGTTACACATAAGACTTTTTTAGTATATTTTATAGAGCAGACCAACAAGGGTTGAAAGAGTAAAGTTAAAAATTTAACTTAAAAACTATAGTATGAATCAATTTGGGTGACTGCATTTGATATAATATCTGTATTACTTGCATTTTTGATTCATGCCTCTATAAACACTTTAGGTGGTCAGCAGGCACTGGATAATAATCAACACATAGGTATGATCAGTCTCATAACTCTCAAATATAAACAGATCACTACTCGGATTTTCAATGATACTAAGAAGTCAAAAGGAGAGAGGGAAAGAAAGAAAAAGCTAGAAAAAGAAAAAAAGGAGGAGGAAGAAGCTGAAGAAAGGAGGAAAGAAGAACAACGCTACAAGGAGAGAGAAGAAGAAAGAAGGAAGAAGAAAGAAGAGAGTGATAAACTTATCCTTGAGCTGGAACTAGAGAATCAGAAAATTGTAGAACAGAGACGATTAAGGTTGGAAGAATTGAAGAAAGATGCTGAGAGAATTAGAAAAGAAAATGAGCAACGCGAAAATGAAAATGTTAAAGTCAAGGCTTCACTTCTAAGGAAAATTAAGTTTGAGGCTTTTATGAAAGACATTGAAGATGCCAGAATTAAAGTTGAAGAAAAAAAAATCAATGACCAGAAGAAACATGTTTTAGAAAAACAGCAACAGGTAGAGTTGAGACAGAAGATCCATGAAGAAGAGTGGATGAAGAAAGAAAAAGAGTGGATGAAGAAAAAAAAAGAGTTGATGAAACAGGAAAAAGAGTTGATGGAAATTATGAAGTTTAAAAAATTAAGAGAAGAACTGGAATTAGCAAAGGATAAAGAAGAGAAAGAAAGAGCACTGGCGGAAACTGAAAGGATGATTATTAGACCTGAGAAGAAAACTGTTTATCAAATAGAAGATCAAAACAGGAAATGGCAACAAATGCAAGAGGAGCACGATAAAAAAATGTCGGATAGAAAACAGAAATATGAAAACTGGCGTGAAGAGCATCAAAGGGAACAAGAGCATCAGAAAGAAGAATTACAGAAGCTAGAGTTGTTACAAATGAAAGCAGCCAGATGGCGTTCTTTCTGGACTATATGTTCACTTTGTGGAATTCTCCTTACCATCATGATGTTTATTCTTCTGCCAATTGTTGAAATTCAAGTAAGATATTCATTTTTTACCTAATCAGTAATAATTCATAATTTCTGGTTTTACAAAGCTTATTTACAGCATGGGGACCAATAAAACTTTGGAATATGAAAATGGCTATTAGACAATTAGACTATTAGACTATTAGACTATTAGACTATTAGACTATTAGACTATTAGACTCAAGTTTATAAGATTGCTGAAATGTTCTCTTCCTATTCCACAGTATATGAGTACCAAAGATAGATCATGCATTTCTTATAAAAATTAAAATACAAAAAGTTGTTGAATGAATAATATCTAATCCATGTTTACAGATTGAGGGTTTAGATGAGATGTTTGAGACGTTTCTTAACATAGTTTTCCCCCCTCAAGAGCTGGTTCCTAAAAAATTCAGACTAGAGCATAAAACTGATCTCTAAACTCTGAACTCAACATTTTGAAGAAAAAAAATCATTACGTTTGAAGGTTAAAATAAGAATATTGTTATTTAGAAAGACCAATCTTTTTTTACATATTAACTGATTTATCAAAGATTTAATAGAAAACCGACTTAAAAAAGGCACTATCTCCTGCAATTAGCCTAAAACTGTCTACGTAAAGTTATACTTTGTTTTTCACGCCACTTTAAAAATGCATGATTTTCCTTAAGAATTGAAAGGGCCTCTATGTATTTGTTTTATTTGTGAAATTTTTAAAACATTCATTATATTATGTTGTTATTAGTTTTTTTACATCATAAATTTAATAAATATTATTTTATGATTACAACTCGCCGATATGCTGATAAAATAATATACATCATAAATTTAATAAATATTATTTTAATTAGCCTAAAACTGTCTACGTAAAGTTATACTTTGTTCTTCACGCCACTTTAAAACATACATGATTTTCCTTAAGATTTGAAGGGCCTCTATGCATTTCTTTTAATTCTGAAATTTTTAAAACATTCATTATATTATGTTGTTATTAGTTTATATACATCATAAATTTAATAAAACTTTATTATTTTATGATTACAACTCGGTCGATATGCTTATAGAGTAGCTTATCCGTCATAAAGAAATAAACCTTATCAGACAAGAGAGGTATTTATTTCAGATTCTAGTTGCCACTCTGAATGATTTAAAAAAATATCCATAATTATATTCATATTTTGTTTATGAAATAATACCATGTTACCCGCTCTTAAGGGTTTAAGGACCTATATGACTATGAATTGTCGACTCAGAGTTATGATAAAAAAGCATTCATTCTTTATTTACCAAGCTTTTAGAATAAACATCATTACATGGATTAACACTGAATACTAACCACGTAGGAAAAATCGTCGCAAACTTTTTAAACGAATTCCATTATCATAAATTCAAAACATTTTTTCTTTCACTCGGTCCTTTCGGTTCCTTCTATTTTCAGTCCTTTCTTTCTATTTCTCTTTTTCTTTCTCTTTCTCTTACACTAGAGGGAAAAGGAAAATAAATATAAAAGGTTTCATATCTTTACTTTACTTGTATAGATTTTTTTAACATTTATTACAAAAGAATTCTTTTTTTTTAATAATTTTGATATGGCCTTCATAGACCAAAAACTGCACTTCAAAAAAATTCATGCAGCATGCCACACCTCATTTGATGCTGACTTCAGATATTTTTTATTTTGGGCTCTAATCTCACATAAGAATAATCTAACAGGAAACCATGTTTTATTTGATATTTTTACTGTTCTCTGAACTTTTTTTTCCATTTTTCTAAATCTAGTAATTGTCGACTTTCCCTTGGTATAGACATATTTCACACTTCTTACTCCTTCACACTATTTTTGTTCACTTCTATTAGATAACACCCGTCTTCTCCATACCCCCCCTTTGAAATATCA
>NW_019396260.1:48043-54501 GCF_000591075.1 Eurytemora carolleeae | reverse complement strand
CCCTCCCAAGATTTAGTGACCCCAAGAAACTTACTTTCTAATCCGTTGTTGTAATCTACGAATATATGAATCTCTAATCATCATAAAACCTAAATGATCTGTGGTTTGAAGAGAAGAACGGGGTTTGCTTTTCATAACCTTGTAATAATGATTGAGCATAAAATATCTAGTAGTAAAATAAACCTAGGGGGTGTATAGTATAAGGTTAAGATTGTTAATGTCACAACAATATTATTTTTATGCATATTAGAATGGTAACCGCCAAAAAAGTTCTAAGAAAAAAGTCCTTTTTATAAAACGTCTCAGACTTGAACTCATTTTCACAAGACTTAGGACTTTTTTGTTCAGGACTTTAATTCCTGTGATCTTATTTCCTGAGACTTTATTGGCAGCCCCCATACTATTTTAGGAAAAATAGTCCAAGAAATCTAAGACTCAGGACTTTATTTCCAGTGACATTTTGTCCTAGGACTTCAGAAAATTGGGACTTTTTACAAAAGTTTATATTTCCAGGTTTTTTCCAGAAACTTTATTTCCGTTGACTTTCATACATAGATTCTATTAGAACACCTTCTCCCATCACGTTAAACTAACTACATACAACGAAGTGAATCTTGTCTGTACCGGAATATTTTCCGCCATATTTTAATCTCTCATTCGAAATCTTTCAAAAATAGAGATCATATCCACTAAAAAATAGATCATATCCACTAAAAAATAGATCATATCCACTAAAAAATAGATCATATCCACTAAAAAAATAGATCATATCCACTAACAAATGTTAAATACGTAGCCCAACTAAGAAGTATGAAAAAGCAAATAAGAAAAACCTACATTTAATGGGTAAAAATGGGTTCCAAAGTTAAGACTGACTTGAATTTTAAAAAGGACATCTAGTTTACCGTGCCCTACGCCTAGAGTTTGTGGCAAAAACTCAATTCCTTTCTCTTCTCATTGTTTACAAAAAAAGAATATTGCAATTTCTGGAATGAATGTAAACAGTACTGCACAAGCATGTTCATATTTCTCCAGAAACTGCAGTACACTTATTTAAAGGGGTTCCAGTGCCCGAAATTTAAGAAATTATCGTTAAACAAAACTCATTTTTGTGGTTTGAACATTTCTGTAGATTATGATTTAAGAAATAAAAAAAAGAGGAATTATAAAAAAACCAAATAAAATAATACTTTGTAACACAAATATTTATGAAACCGGGTTTCTGATACTGGGTTTCATGACGATACCCTGTCTTAAGTTTCCAGCTCTGGTGTATCTTCCTTGATGATTTTTGACTTGGATATATCAAAGACATTTCAGTTGATTTATTTGTTATCTATTTCAAAATATTTAGTTCTAATCATTCAGTCATGAGTGAGGGTAAGTGTCTATCTTTTAGTGGCTTATTTTACTTGCAAAGTAAAAATACTAATGCAATGAAAAACAAAAGCCATAAGAATTCATTTTATGGAGCCATGTTTTATTTCCTCCATATTTTTAATGTTCAACTTAGTATCAATGTAGACAAACATTTCCTCTCTTGCTAGAAACCCAGCTTGATGATAAAGAGATTGTTCTTATTGATAAGGATCATCCAGGTACAACAGCTATTCCCAATCAACGTCTCCTTTACAATTTACTCCTAACTCTTTACAGAAGAAGATAATATCCTAATAATTTGAATATTGAATTAATATACTAAACTGTACAGAATTGGGTTCAGAATCAGTAGCTGAAGTACAGCCAGGGTCAAGTTTTGAAGAAAATGCTGTTTTTGCATCAAACAGCTGTAAGCATCAAGAGCAGACAGGTAAAAATTTAACTTAAAAACTATAGTATGAATCAATTTGGACATATGATTGACAAAGATTAACTAGTGAGCAAGATGAAAATTGCTATAGTCATTTAAGTCAGCCAGAAGTGATACAGACATATTTTGGTATGACATGGAGAGTAATAAATATAAACCTGCAAAAGAACTAGGTACATATTTTTAACCAAGCCCTATAAACACTTTAGGTGATAAGCAGGCAGCGGATAATTACCAACAAGATGACATAGGTAGGATCAGTTTTGTAAATATTATCAAAGTAACGAACTGGCTCCTGCTAAATCTACAATAAAAGTTACACAGAATACTTTTTAAAGTATATTTTATAGAGCAGACCAACAAGAGTTGGAAGAGTAAAATTAAAAACTTAACTTAAAACTTAATTCCTCTGATTACCACATCAACAATTGTGGTAGACTAGAAACTATGGGTAAATATCAACAGTTTGTAAAATTATCCTTTTAATGTACATAATTTTAATTCCTCTGATTACCACATCACCAATTGTGGTAGACTAGAAACTATGGGTAAATATCAACAGTTTGTAAAATTATCCATTAAATGTACATAATTTTAATTCCTCTGATTACCACATCAACAATTGTGGTAGACCTGAAACTATGGGTTTGTAAAATTATCCTTTTAATGTACATAATTTTAATTCCTCTGATTACCACATCAACATTTGTGGTTGACTGGAAACTATGGGTAAATATCAACAGTTGGTAAAATTATCCATTAAATGTAAATAATTTTAATTCCTCTTATTGACTCTGTCACAAGTAAGGACAAGTAAGAAAGAGACTGATAACCAACTCAAGAAGTATTAATTGGACACATTTCATAAATTTTAATATCATTAGAAAACAAGGCAGGTCCAACTAGGGGGGGGCCGTCGGGTGCGCGCCCTCCTCTAGGATCTGAGAGGGGGGCGCGCCCGCCTACAGAATGAAAAGAAAGAATGGCAAAAATCAGTATCACAGGAATTATATAACCAATAGAGTTAATGTAAGTTCTAACTAGATGTAACTAGATGAAAAACAAAAGCCATAAGAATTCATTTTATGGAGCCGAGCCATGTTTTTGTCCCTCCATATTTTAAATGTTCAACTTAGTATCAATGTAGACAAATATTTCCTCTCTTACTAGAAATCCAACTTGATGAAGAAGAGATTGTTCTTTTAGAAAAGGATCATCCAGGTATAACTTATTATACTTTTTCTAATCAACGTCTCATTTACAATCTACTTCTAACTTTTGAATTTTGAATTAATATACTAAACTAAATAGGGTTCGGTCCAGAATCAGTAGATGAAATAAAGGTAACCTCAATTTTAGAAGGCATTTCTGATTTGGCATCAAACAGCTTTGAGCAACAAAAGCAGACAGGTGAACATTATTTTTCAATTGAAGTATAAACTATTTTGGATAAAAGCATTACAGATTATTAATGTCAAAGATATTCTGGTGTTTTGGTTAGATGAGTGAGTAGGATGAAAACTGTAGTCATCTAAGTTAGACAGTAGTAATACACAGAGAAGATGACTTATTTTGGTTTAAATACTAGTAAAATTTAAATACGAATTGAAGTAAAAAACACAAGCCAAAAAATGCAATATAAGAGAAGAAGCAGACAAAAAACAATACACTGGTGGTATATACAGTGCTCCTCATACAAATAATGATGAACGACTGGAAAAAATAGGTAAATATCAACAGTCAGTAACACGATACATACAATTAAATTCCTCTGATTGACTACACATGCCCCAAGCAAGCACAATTAAGAAGAGAGAATGATTATCAAACTTCTTGGGTTATGCAATTAACAGTAGTCATCTTAGCAATAGTTAATATGCTATAGACTTACCTTAATAGGTAAATATCAACAGTTGGTTAAATTATCCTCTAAATAAACATATTTTTAATTCCTTTTATTGAGTCTGTCACAAGTAAGAAAGAGACTGATAACCAGCTCAAAAAGTGTTAATTCGACACATTTCATAAATTTTAATATCATTAGAAAACAGCAGAGGTGCAACTAGGGGTGGGGGTGGCCAGGGGCGTGCCCTTCCCTAGCATCTGAGAGGGGGGGGCGCGCCCAACTGCAGAATGAAAAGAAAGAATGGCAATAATCAGTATCACAGGAATAAGAAAACCAATAGAGTTATTGTAGAAATTATACTTTAGTTAGTTTTAAAAAATATTTTTATCTTTCTCAATTCTCAAGGCTAATGTAAATATTGTACTATAGAATATACTGATCTAAGTTAGAACTAAATGTGCACCAGATTGTTTTTCCAGTTTTTTCCACAAACTCTCATATGTTCATCCCTTTATCTTTGAAACTTTGAATTCTTTTGGTAAAATAATCTCGTTTGAAATATCAAAGGTTTACATCACTCAGTGCAAAGATTTAGGGATTAGAATGTTTCAAATCTAGAGAACATTCTAAACCTGGCAAATTTCTAACTGATAATCATGTTTCATAACTGATAAGGTTTATCTTCTTTGACAGAACTTCTATAAAATCGAAAATGAAATAAGATTAGTAATGTTGGTTAGAATGATCAATCATAAATTCAATAACTTCATGTGAAACGTAAAAGTATCTGTCCTTTTTCAATTTTGATGATTAAAATTATATACATATTTGCATCTATGTTATACAGACTTGAGACTATTTATGGGTTATATGTATTTTGATGTTTTTGATTTTAACACAGCAACAACAGAAAATTTCATTTTTTCCAACTTCAAAACCCTTAAAAACGCACTTTTATTTAAAATTTTGTTTGAAAAATAAAAAATAATATTTTGTTCCCCNTATCAAAAGTGCTAGTTGCGCCTCTGGAAAACTGTGGTCATTTAGAATTTAGTATAGAAAGCTGTTTATTGAAAGACAGAAAGAATGGAAAGATAAACAAAAGACATTGCCATTAGTTCATTTTCAATGACCCCCAACAAGCTCTTCTTAAGGACTTTTTTAAGGATATGTTATTGGGCAGTAATTCAAATAAAACTGTAAAAGAAACAAGCCCTATAAACACTTTAGGTGATCAGCAGGCACTGAATAATTATCAACAGTATGACTTAGGTATGATCAGTTTCATAACTATCAAAGTAACTAACTGGCTCATGCTAAATCTACAATAAAATTGATTTAAAGGACTTTTTTAAGGATATGTTATTGAGCAGGCCAGCAATANGAATTAATAGCACCTTCATATATTACTGTTTGACTTTTTTCATTCCATTTGTTAATGATCAGATTATTTAACAGGCTTATCAAGGAGCAATTCATTTTTAATATTTTTTTCTGTTGGTTAGTCAAATTGGCATTCATTCTTGATTTTGATTTTTTAACTAGGATTACAGATACAAAATAAAGGATTATTGCTTGAACATTTTTTTTAACTAAACAAAGAATTAAGAACCTATAGCCGATGAAGCTATGAATACAGGTTAATATTTAATCTATATACAAGGTTACCCCCAAAGGATGAGACTCAATTGAGAGCTGTACTGTCTATTTCCTTATATTCATAATTCCCTGCAGCTGTAAACTTCATCAAATAAGCCATTTAATGACCAAACTCCTGGCAGAATATGTGATGGAATCGTCGTATTTTATTATTGCTTGTATGTCCGATCATAACTCGTAAACCTCTTGACCAATTTGCCTCATGTTTTGATTAAAAACTTGGCAGAACTTGAGGATTGTTAACAGCTTGTTTAGTGGGTTGAATTTTAAAGAAAAAGCTTAGTTTCCATGCAAAGCTGAGTTCCGAAGCTAGTACTTTAAAGAACTATAGAAATGAGTGTTCAAGCTGAATCAGAAGTTTGTTCTTTAACCCTACAGGATTAGTCTGGCCGGACTGAAAACCAAATCAATAAACTGATNATTTTGGATTATTTACGCCGGCTAATGGAGGCTTTTTGCCGGACCACCCATTAAATGTTTTCATGAAAAAGTGTTGAGTTTAAACAATAAATAATAAATAATCTGCTCTCGGAGAAATATTTACGATTTAGCAACCAACATTAGTTTAAAACCTATCCAAGAGAACCAGTACGGGACATAAACCTAGTCTATGGTAGACTACAACATCCCCTTTCATTAAAGATGCAATCGCCAAAATCCCCCTTTGCCAATTATGCAAAATTGCAATCTCGAATCCCCATATTCCGATCCTAAAATTAGAATTTGGTTATCTATGTTTAAACAAACACTGCCTCCCCCCTCCCCTTTTAATATTAATGTACAGGGTGTCCCAATAAAACATGGGAATTTAGTGACGAATTCGATAGATATCGTCTTTTTAGATAATTCTTAGATTTAGTATAGTGATACCTACTGAGAAAGCTGTGATCTGTAAGAGTTTCGTCTGCTATATGTTCATACTTTGTTTGTTTATGTTTTGACTGCATACGGTTGTAAAACAAGAAAATTGCAGTATACAAACAGAGTAAACTTGTCTGTCTTCACTGTTCATCTTGCGCAGACATTATAGACACATCTTTACAGTCTTTTACCCTTTTCATAAAATAAACTCTAGCAGACATAATAATATTATGGCTTTTGAAATTAGGTATTACAATGCTAATTCATAACAAAGACGATATC
>NW_019396260.1:39529-48001 GCF_000591075.1 Eurytemora carolleeae | reverse complement strand
GGGGTTTGCTTTTCGTAACCTTGTAATAATGATTGAGCATAAAATATCTAGTAGTAAAATAAACCTAGGGGGTGTATAGTATAAGGTTAAGATTGTTAATGTCACAACAATATTATTTTTATGCATATTAGAATGGTAACCGCAAAAAAGTTATAAGAAAAAAAAGTCCTTTTTATAAAACTGCAGTACACATATTTAAGAAATTATTGTTAAATAAAACTCATTTTTATGGTCTGAACATTTCTGTAGATTATGATTTAAGAATTTAAACTAAAAGGGGGAATATATAAATAATATTTTGTAACAAAAATATTCATGAAACCGGGTTTCTGATACTGGGTTTCATGACGATACACTGTCTTAAGTTTCCAGCTCTGGTGTATCTTCCTTGGTAGCAATCATGTTACAATGGATACTATTTCACACAATTCCACACCGTACAAAACCCTGGGATTATTTCTAAAAGTCCTTTTTTTATAAAGAGACTGTAAGCGTATTTTCAAGTGACCCTCCGTGCAAAGATGCCAATGCCAGATTCTTAATGGTACCCTTAAAGGCTTTGTGTGATAAAGTATGAATTATTTATCAATGTTTGTAATTTTGAAAACCGATCATTTTTAATTGTGACATTTCTACTGCGTAAAAACATGTATGAATTATCAGAATAAAAAACTTTTAAACCTAGAAAAACGATGATATCTTCCACATCATTGATTCAACAAAGGTTTCGAGGGTACCGTTGTGAATCGGGCATTGCCATTTATGTTTGTAGAGTCACTTGAAATTCTTCGTACAGTCCCTTTAAGCTGTATGTCTTGCAACACCCTGTACACTGTACATATTTTTTCTGGGGCAACCCTAGTGAAATTGCAATGTTATGGGATATAAACTATTTGTATATATAGAGACGGTTTTGTTATCAGATCTTGCTCCGATCCTTTCTTCCAGCTTAGTAATTATACGTTCTTCTTTATCTAGAGATATTTTGATTGAAAACATTTAATATTCTCCTTTAGATAATTCTGGTTTATATCTTCTCTTTTTACTCAGCTAATTAGATAGGCTCAGGTTGAAAACCTTGGGACGGGTGTCAAAATATCCGACAGGGAGATTTGATATATCGGAGTACGTGTTTTATCCTGGGTTCAGGTTTAGTTTCATATCCTTGTTAAACACTCTTTGCTTGAACTTTATTAACCCACATTCAACCTTTCTCCTTCTCCGCCTTTCTGTTCAATCTTCCTCCTTCTCCGCCTTTATGTTCAACCTTCCTCCTTCTCCGCCTTTATGTTCAACCTTCCTCCTTCTCCGCCTTTATGTTCAACCTTCCTCCTTCTCCACCTTTATGTTCAACCTTTCTCCTTCTCCGCCTTTATGTTCAACCTTTCTCCTTCTCCGCCTTTATGTTCAACCTTCCTCCTTCTCCACCTTCGTGTTCAACCTTCTCCTCCCTTCTCTTCTTCAAGTTCGACCTTCTCCTTCCTTCTCTTCTTCAAGTTCAACCTTCTCCTCTCTTATTTCTCTACCTTCATGTTTAACCTTCTTCTTTTTTCTATACCTTCAAGTTCAACCTTCTCCTTCCTTCTCTACCTTCAAGTTAAACCTTCTTCTCTTAATTCTTCACCTTCAAGTTCAACCTTCCTCCTTCTCCATCTTCATGTTCATCCATCCTCCTTTTCTACATTCAAGTTCAACCTTCCTCCTTCTCCACCTTCAAGTTCAACCTGCCTCCTTCTCCATCTTCATGTTCAACCTTTCTCCTTTTCTACATTCAAGTTCAACCTTCTCCACCTTCTCTATCTTGAAGTTAAACCTTTTCCATCTTCTCTATCTTGAAGTTAAACCTTCTCCCCTCTGTATTATGGTTTGATAAGTTAAGTTAGGTTAAGTTATCAACCGAGAAGGGCTAATTATAAAAACACATAAAACCTGACAGGGCCAGTTGAAAAATTGAAATAATTGAAGAAGTGGCTGAACGGATTAATATAGAACGAAATGAGAAAGAGAGGGGATGCCCTGGGGTTCCACAAGGATGAGATATTGGTCCAGAGATAAAGAGTTGATCACGAATTGTTCCAATATTCTTAACTTTAATCACAGGTTGAATCAGTATCATCAAATCTGAAGGCATGCTCTCTAGATCATCAATATCTCATCCTGTATCAAGAAATTTCTAAATAATCAAACATACTGCCCTTACCCCCCCCTTTTTATGCATCTGTTCTACATACTGGGGGTGGGGGTGCGGGGTGCATTTCAGGATTTATAAGTTTCCATTAAAAATCTTAAAGAATAAAACGGAGTATTTCTAAAAAATGATCTTAAATAAAAAGTCAGCAATAGGATATGATTCACAACGGTACCCTTTATCCCCTTATGGAATTAGACATGAGGAAGATACCGTCGTTTTCTGTCTTGCAAAGATATAATTTCTCTGTATTTTCTCTTTTTTCTCTTACTCATTAATCCTCAAGTCATTTTAAAAAGAACCGCCATTGAAAATAGTCAAAAAAAGCAGGAATAACACCATCTTTCGAACCAGACAAATGTCTTATGTTACCATTGTGAATCGGACATGCCATTCGCTAGAAGAAGCACAGTCCCTTTAAAAGGAAAGTCTAATTACTTGAAAAATAAAAGAGTATTATGTTGAGTAAAGAGGAGAAAAAGTAGGATATAATAATGATTATTAAAATGACCGATTACCGCATAAAGCTAAGCGTTGATATTACCATAAACCCATAATATTTAATCCTTCTCATTATTCTTCTCATCTTGATAATTATAAATTAGACAAAAATTCAGGAAATTTGTCAGATTTAAAGAGACAGTAATTTCAAGTGACCGTCTATGCAAAGATATCAATGCCCGATTCACAACGGTACTCTTAAAAACTTTGTCTAATCAAGAATGAATTAGATAGCAAATGTTTATAATTTCGAAAATTGATTATTTTAACTGTGGTTTCTCTGCAAAAGTGACTTGCGCATTTCTACTGCAGGAAAAACCCTAAGAATTATTTGAATAAAAACGACTGTATCTACCACATCATCTTTGTATGGAGGGTCACTTGAAATTACGCTGGGGTTGGAATTAAGAGCTCTTTTTTAAGGTAGAAGAAATCTATAAAAATAGCTTATATTTGTATATTAGTCAGCTAAAGCTGGCCAAACGGCTGGACCAAATTTTTTAAATAAGTTTTTATTTTAAGATAATTATTTTTCCAAAATTTTATTTTTTTTCTTGGGCAACACCGGGCACTCCAGCTTGTTATATATATTTCGTTGTATTCTCCTACTTATATACTTTCATGGTTTCTTAGAATAGACAAACAAAATTAATTTTACGTTTTCTTTTCACAGCTTCGGTTTCTTTTATTTGAAATCAAACGTGTTTTGGTCTAAAATTCAACAACCTGTAAACTTACGGATTTGTTTATTCTCTACTTTTTTATTCAAATGCCGACAAAACAGTATTTAAAGAAAAAGATAACTTACTTTNGCAAAGTCTCAAATTCTTTATACAATTTGTAAAAGTATTTCATTGCAAACTAGACAGAGGGATAAGGTCAAATATATGCGACATTTCTGGTACGAGTTTGTAATAAATTTCTGCTGCAAAATAAGCGATTTTTGTTGTTATAAGCAATTTTTTGTTGAGTACAAGCAATTATTTGTCCTTCATTTTTAAAGATTTTTTTTATCGCCTAATCGGGTGCCATCCAACTTTTACATCCGACTTTTTATCGCTTAATTTGGCTTTTCAAATTTAGAGTGTAACCCCGTAGATCCTCTATAGGATAGAACCAAATTTATCCAATTAGGTGTTAGGTACTTTCCCAAAGGCATTTTCCCAAGGGCGACTTCCCAAGTGACAATTTATCAAGTGGCAACTTCCCAAAGGTTAGATTAGGCCCTCTAAGGCGCCACAGGCTGCAATGGGGGCCGAGTGCTGCGGCTAGGACAGACTTGGGAAGTTGCCACTTGGGAAAAATCCTTAGGGAAAGTACCTAACATCATCCTGGTTACACGTAAGAAATTCAAACACATTTTTGATCTTCTAAATATTCTTCAATAAGAAAATAAGATGATAAAAACATACAATGTTTCAATTTTACGTCCAATTTATTTCAGTTTGGCATGTTTAGGTAGAAATACCAAGATATTTGACGTTTCAAAAAGTTTCAAAGAAATAACAAATACTAGTTGAAGGGACCGGCGTTGCTCGTGGGAAAAAAAATTTTAAATAAAAATAAAATAAAAATATTGAATATATAAAGCTTTTATGTCCTTAAAGAGACACTCTCACTACAAACTGGACAGAAGGAGAAGGTCAAATTTATTTGACATCACTGGTACGACTTTGTAACTTTGTAACTTTGTAACTTTGTAATGAATTGTTAAGTAATTCTGTAAATGATTCCGTGATTTTAAATTTATTTCCTTGTTGATGTTTAAACCTAAGGGCATATTTCAACATTTTCATTTTACAAACAGTAGAAAAATAATTCTTTTTTTCCTTTTAAATCGTGAATTCTGAGTCCGCTTTTGTTTGTCAAAAAAAAGAATGCTTTTCGCCGCTTTTGGCTTTTAACTAAGGGCTTGATTTGACGTAAAAGCATATTGATACAGCTCTCATATTTTATTTATACTTTAAAGCAAAGGAATTGAGTTTTTGCAACAAACCCAAGATTTTCTAATCCCAATATCTTTGCAATCCAATGTTGTAAACCTTAGACATTTCAAACTATGAATTATGTTAGATCAAATAAGTTTGAATTATCTAAGTTTTTCATCATCGGATTGCAAAGGTTTAGAAATTAGAAAATTTATATTTTTGTGGCAAAGACTCAAATTCTTTATACAATTTGTAAAGTCAAAGTGTACTTCAATGATAAGAGGGGTGGTTTGGTGTTTTAATGGATTTCATAATAGAGTGTAAAATAACTCCGGGAATGGAACTATTTGAACAATAATATTTCACTGAGCAAGGACTAAGCTAACTTAAATTTCTCTCTACAGAACTCATGTACACCACAAGTTCTCGATGACATAAGAACAGCCAATGTTCACAACCAACCTAGTTAATCTATATAATAGGAATATCTTTAAAACATCTCTGTACATTTATATCTTTCATGATGAAAAATGTCGTCTTATGCGCAATCTATCTTTATCCATGGTATAAAAGTATTTCATTGCAAACTAGACAGAGGGAGTTTGTAATAAATTTCTGCTGCAAAATAAGCGATTTTTTTGTTGAAAAAAAGCAATTTTTTGTTGAATATAAGCAGTTATTTGTCTTTCATTTTTAAAGTTTTGTTATCGCCTAATTGGGTGCCATCCAACTTTTACATCTGACTCACGTGGAATTAACGGTTCTGTCAATATTCCAGAAAGCTGTGACTTTCGATCACAATTTGACCCATTAAACATATTTTGTTAGCCTTTTTTCTTAAATACTTTTTTGTTGACATATGCATTTTGAATGAAAATGTATAAAATAAACAAATTCGTAAAGTAAAAGATTGTTGAATTATAAACCAAAACACGTTTGATTTCAAAAAGAAGAAACCGAATGCTGCTCACTCTTGTTAGTCCGGTGTGGACTAGGCGACTTTTTAACGCTTAATTTGGCTTTTCAAATTTTGAGTGTAACCTCTATAGTATAGATCTTACACACAAGCAAATTTATCCGGTTAGGTGTTAGGTACTTTCACAAAGACATTTTCCCAAGGGCGACTTCCCAAGTGACAATTTTTCAAGTGGGAACATCCCAAAGGTTAGGTTAGGCCATCTGAGGCGCCGCAGGCTGCAATGGGGGCCGAGCGCTGCGGCTACGATGGGCTAGGGGGCCAAGCGCCGCTGTTAGAACAGGCGGGGGCCGAGCGCTGCAGCTAGGACGGGCTAGGGGGCGCCGCTGTTAGAACAGGCGGGGGGACGAGCGCTGCGGCTAGGAGAGACTTGGGAAGTTGACGCTTTGGAAATTCAACATTTGGGAAGTTGTCACTTGGGAAAATTTCCTTTGGAAGTTGCCACTTGGGAAAGTATCTTACATCATCCTGGTTACACGTAAGAAATTCAAACACATTTTGATCTTCATAATAGTTCTTCAATAAGAAAAGTTATGATTATAAAAACAACGTTTCAATTTTACGTCCAATTTAGTTTAGTTTGGCATGTTTAGGTAGAAATACCAAGATATTTGACGTTTCAAAAAGTTTCAAAGAAATAAAAAATATAAGAAGTTTTTATGTCCTTAAAGAGACACTCGCACTACAAACTGGACAGAAGGAGAAGGTCAAATTTATTTGACATCACTGGTACGACTTTGTAACCTCGTAGGTCCTCTAGTTTAGGTTTTATACACAATTATGAGAATTTATCCGGTTACATATTAGAAATTTAAAACCTTTTTGTTCTTCTCAATATCTCTTCAATAGGATAAGTTATGATTGAATTGAATTTCTGGAGTTCCTTGACCAACTTACAACGGTTCCCTTTAAACATGTGTAAGAGACAAAAATGATGAAGATAACCTTATTGGTGATTATCTTTTCAGGTTCTTTTCATGTAAACAAATGTTAAAGAATTTATTTAGCAGAGAAAGTGAAGGAAATTAAAAAATTTGTGAGACAAAAAAATACGAAATCCTCCTTACAGTATATACTCAGATTACGATTGCAAGGGTCCGGGGGGAATTGTGGATCGAGCAGGTGGAATAAGGTAAACAATCCCTTTAATTGGACACTTTTACTTTTGATAATGACTAGATAATAATACACCAAAGTTTTATTTCAACCTTGTTATGTTTTCATGATAAAATTCCTCTATATTCTACAGTGATCAGTAAAAATGCTATTTCCCTTTATTCAAGCAATAAAATAGAAGTTTATTTACAAGTATTCCTTCTTACATTGTTCATCTATTATCCAGGTATGAAGTAAACTTGTCAAGAAATAGTTTTGACAAGATTGATTCATTGTCCTGAGTATTACTGAGCTAGGAGTAATTCTAGTGATTAGTGTTGGATTGAGTTTAGCTCTAGGTCTGGAGTTTTAATAAGTTTTCCAACCAGGCTCTGCAGTAAACTACCCTACCCGGAGCAAACCTAACCTTAGTAAACCTCAGTTATTCTTAGTTTTCTAATTTTATATTCATATCTGTCATATCATATCATATTTGTATTTCTAGAACTATCATTTTTATCATTGTTTTTTTAATATTATTATTTTCTTATCACTGAACAATACGGTTTTTTAACCTTATTATATAATCATTATTATTATAATGTGTTTTCAGTTTTTTTAAAGTTTTTACTCACTGCTTCAAGAGGATTAAAGCTGTTCATGAAAAGTGTAGGTGGTAAAACAATGGATCAAACGTTATGTTTTGATAATTTCATTATCCATACTTTTTCAGGACGTTGTATTTCTTTTAGTTGAGGCCGAATTTAAAGAATTTGAGCCGCGGTTTAAATTTAAGCCGCGGCTCAAATTTTGTTTAAATTTTTCAAGAATTAAGCCGGCGCTCAATTGAAACCGGTTTTGGGGGATTTGATGCGGCTTAAATTAATGAAATTCGGACACTGAATACAGAATACTTACATTAATAATGCAATATCAATATATCATCATTCATCAGATTTAAATACAAAACGTAATTTCAACATTTTTCAGTTTGTATTTCCGTCTGTCTATTTTCAGCCGTTTAAACTTTTATTGCATATGCAGACAAAGTAAATACATATAAAATTTAAAAAGAACACTGTCTTGATGTATTCACCTGCAATCCTATCTAGACGTAGGGAAAAAATCAAGCTTATGAGAAATCACTGGAAAGAATTTGCGACCAGCTGTAGCTCCTCTAGTAATAATTTTTACGCTAAAGTACAGGGTGTTCCACGAAACTTGACAGTAACAAGACGACTCAGGAAGGTCGTTTTTGATCTTTACAATAGTTTGCAGCATTTTTTCGTTAACTTAACTTTAAAACAGTATGGTTCTAGAGTTAAAAATCACAAAATAACCCTAGTCCTAATGTGACTTGAGGCTCTGAATGTAAATCTACTTTAATGTGACTTGAGGCTCTAAATGTAAATCTACTTTAATGTGACTTGAGGCTCTGAATGTAAATCTACTTTAATGTGACTTGAGGCTCTAAATGTAAATCCTTTCAGGAAAATGTCCTCATTAGTATCACAGGAGGAGATTGAACAAGGGTAAAGTAGAATTGTTTATAATTCATTCAAATTCATCTGTAAAATCTTCAAATGTTTTCCTATTTGCTATTTAGGATAAATATTTAAATTACCGAAATTTTTTTTTTTAAATTCATATTCATATAGTATAAATTAAACAATGCTTTTAACATAATTATTATTAATCTATGCTCTCAACTCAGAAAATTATTTTTTAGTGGTATTGTACCGAATAGTGGGAGGTATACTTTCTTGCTTGTCCAACTTATGGGG
>NW_019396260.1:0-39511 GCF_000591075.1 Eurytemora carolleeae | reverse complement strand
TGCTAATTCTTTGCAATCTGGTGGTGTAAGCCTGTGATATTTAAATATTTCCTGTAAAATAGTTCATAGGTTGAAATATCAAAGTTTTACTTTCTCATATTGCAAAGATATGGTGATTCAAAAATCGGATTTTGTGTAAAAAAACTGAGTTCCTTTATTAAAAGATATATTTTCAGGCCTGCATCAACAGAAAACAATCTCCAGGTTTAAAACTTGTTATTTGATATCCCTAACTTTTCTCTTTTTGGGTTTAAAAAAGCAGGAAACGTTAGGGATTCTTTTTTAGGTCCAATTTTCTGGACAAAAAGATTGAATAAAAATAAAAATTATCAAATCCCTTTATATCTGCAACACAATGTCGTACACCTTAGATATTTCAAACAATGAATTATATTAGATAAAATAACTTAAGTTTAGAATATCAAAGGTCTACACCACCAGTCAGAAAATACATAAGGATTAAAAAAATTGAGTTTGTGGCAAAGACTGAACTTCTTTGATCCAACCGACTCATTTGCTTTTTTACTTTTTCTCAAACATTTTTCCAGATAAAAATTACTAAAGATGATAAAATTTACATTAAAAAGTTTGTAGTTTTATTTTAACATACGAAACATGAAACAATTGCATATAATAATGAATGCACAATGCAATTCAAAGTTGAAATTAGTATTTTCAGTTTTAAATCAAAACTTTGGAGAGCTTCAACTTTCCTGCTCTATACTGTTTAAATTTAAATTCAAGGAATTAATGTTCAAATGTTCAATTAAGATTCATTTCAAAACTTTCCTTTTTGATCTTATCAGATTTATATTAAAATAAAAAAGACAAATAATATTTCGTTTATAACTTTACAAATAATATTAACAATGTCTAAACATTTTCAAAATTCCATAATCATATCCATATCCAATATCCATATTCATGAACATCCATTATCCATATCCATATCCATATTCATGAATATCCATTATCCATATCCAATATCCATATTCATAAATATCCACTATCCATATTCATGAATATCCATTATCCATATCCATATCCATATTCATGAATATCCAATATCCATATTCATGAATATCTAATATCCATATTCATGAATATCCAATATCCATATTCATGAATATCCATTATCCATATTCATGAATATCCATTATAAATATTCATGAATATCCATTATCCATATTCATGAATATCCATTATCCATATTCATGAATATCCATTATCCATATTCATGAATATCCATTATACATATTCATGAATATCCATTATCCATATTCATGAATATCCATTATCCATATCCATATACTAGGTGGAAGATGCAAGCCATGCTAAGCTGGTAGACCTAGTATCTTGGCTTACTAATAAAATAGACAAGGTTGGGTTTTAATTATTTGGTCTCAATTTTAAATAGTTTACTCTCTTTCTCTAAATCTTATATTTATAGTTTTGCCTTTAAAACATATTGTACGCGCAATTAAAAAAGGGGCAAATACAACTCATAACAATATCTTTTAAACATTTAACTGATCAAGGATAACAGACTTTTCATTATCTCTGTACAAGCTGTTTCATATTTAAGAATATCAATATTTCTAAAAGTGGCAGAATATAATTATTCACATTCGAACATTTGGATAAAGGATATTCTAGTTTTTTTTTCAGGAATAAATGGAATGTCAGCCACGCTGAGCTCACACAGTACGCTATCGATATCCAATGTTACGGCTTTAGTACAAGATTTAAGAGTTATATACAACCATCCGATTGGTTAAACATTTTCTAGTTGTGATTATTTAACTGCGAATTCCCAGGCTAGCTAGGCGAGAAAGTTACAGCTAAATCATAGCTTGAAAATGTCTAACTAATAGGACGCTGAGTTCTCTATCCTCAAGAAGCAGTCAAAGGTTTAAAGGGCGCTGTTCTGAATCTGAGATATCACTCTCTAAACGGAAGTTAGCTCGAAATTACGCTTACAGTCCCTTTAAATTAAGTTTAGAATTCGATTCCTTCCTTGGTATTTTTATATTTTTACTTATTTATAATTTTAATTTTAATTTTTAGAATATTCAAGAAATTCAAGTCGATATACAGAACCATAAAGAGGATACAGAGATTAAGTTTCAAGATCTGGAGGTTTCTGTATCTCAGAGTAACAAGGAGCTAGGTAGATATACAGTAGATACAGAGATACAGAGTTGAGGTTTTAAGATCTAGAGGTTTCTGTACCTCAGAGTAACAAGGAGCTAGGTAGGTATATGTAGGATACAGAGATACAGAGTATAGGTTTCAAGATCTAGAGGTTTCTGTATTTCAGAGTAACAAGGAGCTAGGTAGGTATACGTAGGATACAGAGATACAGAGATTAAATTTCAAGATCTAGAAGTTTCTGCATCTCAGAGTAACAAGGAGCTAGGTAGGTATACAGTAGATACAGAGATACAGAGATTAGGTTTCAAGATCTAGAGGTTTCCGTATCTCAGAGTAACAAGGAGCTAGGTAGGTATACGTAGGATACAGAGATACAGGTTTCAAGATCTAGGGGTTTCTGTATCCAAGATTTACAAGGAGATAGGTAGGTAAATTAAGTATACAGTAGATACAGAGATTAGGTTTCAAGATCTAGAGGTTTCTGTATCTCAGAGTAACAAGGAGCTAGGTAGGTATACGTAGGATACAGATATACAGAGATTGGGTTTCAAGATCAAGACAAGCAGTACAGTACACATACAGACAAGCAGTACAGTACACATACAGGCAAGAAAAGGTAAACCGGGACAGTGTAAAAATGTAAAAATGGGAAGATTCTAGGAGGGGGATCACTTGATATAACGTGAATAGTCCCTTTATTGATTCCTCATTAACCTTGTTCCCAGCTAAGTATGGTATCCTGGAGAAAGAATTCCTAGAATTCAAGGAAAGTTGTGCACAAACCAATTTGGGATTAAGTACACAGGTTCACCAGCTTCAGAACTCAATCTGTCTCAAGGTTGAAAACCATACGGAGCTCAACTCAAGGTTTGAGAAGAGCTTCTCCGATCTTTCTGAAAACTTGGAGAAAAGTTGCAAACAAGGAAATTCTATTCTATCTTCTACTTCAACACAACTTTTAACCAGGAATAGAAACATTCTTAAATATAGTTAATAAAAACAATGCAATTACATTACAATTTAATTAATATTGTATTTTTGATTGGCCAATTTTAAATGACCCCAGAGAAGGTTTATGGCTGATTGAAATTGAAAAATATTAGAAATATTTATTTTTATGATGCACGAAGAAAAAATGTTCTAAAAGAGTGTTTGGCTAGACAAGATAGTTTAGCTGAGAATAAAGTGTTGTATGATGATTTGAATATTGAATTTGCGCTCTTAGTGAACAAATATGCAACGTAAAAACGTCTCATAGGTCTAAAAATATTCTTTTGCAACACTTCATTCTTAGCTAAATTTCCTTGTGCAGCCAAACGCTCCCTCTAAAAAAACAAGTTTATACTAGAAAAAGACACAAAGCTTCTTTAAAAGCCCAGAATTATAATTTTTTTTTTTTCTTCAATTTGTGATAAAATTGATAACGTTACGTATTGTTACTATTAGATTTTAAAAAATGAGATGATTAAAAATTTTACTTTTTGAATAGATAGGTTGATATCTTCTAAAGATTATCTATATTTGTATTTAAAGATTCAATTTTGAGTTTGTTTCTAATCTCTAATCTGCAGGATTGAAAGTATAAAAGAGATTGAATCCTTGAAAAATGAGGAGATTAATAAACAACTTGACAACCTGGAACTTAGAATTCAGGTTTTCTATTCTTTTATAATCTAGCTACAGTACAGTACAGTACAGTACAGTACAGTACAGTACAGTACAGTACAGTACAGTACAGTGCAACAGTAGAATACAGTACCGTAGAGTACAGTACAATACAGTACATTACAGTACGTTAAAGTACAAAATTATAGTACAGTACAGTACAGTTCTGTACAGTACAGAACAGCATAGTAAAAGATAGCACAGTACAACACAGTCCATGAAGTCAGAACTAGAAAATAATACAATAGAAGGAAAACAAAGAGAATATAATCTCGTTTCGAGGAAATTCAGAATTAAAACATATGCATCGTATACACTACACAATTTACAGTGATAACCAGAAAACTGTAGACGAAATTAAAGCAAAACTGAAGTGTATTTGATGCTGTCACAAAGCAAATAGCTTTGCTAGTTAGGTTTTAAATTACTTATAAAGTGAAATGGGAGTGCTGTACATTTGATGTGCCTCGTGTTCATTGAACTATCTAAAGTCATAACTTGAGTCGAAAAGTCGACTTCCAATTTCAGAGTTTTCTGGTTCTAACTGTATCTATAGAAAATATACTTGTCGAGCTAGATTAAAGGGATTGCCTGAATTTAAAATAAAAAAGAAGGACATGTCCGATTCACAGCGGTGGTAAACTTTAAACTTTTCTCTGATTAATAACAAGGTTATAATGCAAGGAAAGTTAATTTCAGTTTCGTATACTCAGCGTACAGATTAAAACCAGTTCTCTCTGGGCGGAATTTGTAAACAAGAATAGATGCATCAGTGTTCGTTTAGTATCCGAGGAGGTTAAAAGCATTAAATTTTGATAATTTACATAATAGTTTTCAATGACGAAAATATTTCATTGATTTTTTATGTGAAAGATGGATCCCATGTCAGGCTTTGACATCCGTCTTGTGTTTACATTACCGCCCAGAGACAGTACACTGCAGCACAAAAGATGCGTTCAACTCTGAAATAACTTTCCTTGAATTATAACCTTGACTAATAATGTGAAAGATATAATCAGTGTTCTATCTAAAACAGTGTTTAATTTTTAACAATTCTTGATCAGGATCAGCTTTTAATGTCACCGCTTAGAATCGGACCTAGCCACCATAGAAATAGAGGGACACTGTAATTAGTCTCCAGAGCTGAAAACTTTTGAATGGAATATCCTTAATCCCGTTTGTTTTAAATATTGCTTGTTGTCCTCATGAATTTAATCTCCAGAGCTGGGAACTTTTGAATGGTGGATATCGGGATTAATGCTTGATCCACTTTTTTTCTTAATCTCCAGATTAAATATTGCTTGTTCTCCTCTTTATATTAATCTCCAGATTAATATACCTATCGGGATTAAGGATATGCCATTCTAAAGTTTTCAGCTCTGGTCATTTTACCCGAAAAAAGTAAATTCTCAAATTAAAAAATAAAGAATAAAGTAATCTACAATTAATATTATTAGTTACCAACTTTCAAACAGAAAATACATTTCTTACTTTTAGCAATTTGAATCCTTTAAGAGAAAAATCCATTAATAATCTTAATATTTTTGTAACCTGTTGATCAGGGTTGCACGGAAACCAATATCAGATTAAAGAACGGTATCTCGGAGAACCGGAGAAGGACGGAGGAACAGGAGGAGAAGTTTGTATCCGAACTCAGGACATCGGAGAAGAAAACCTCTGAGACCTTTATCTTGTTCCAGAAATTAAAGGTTTTAAACAAAACTAATTGATAAGGAACTAAATACTTGTCAAAACCTCTAATTTTCTAATCCTTATTTTTTTTAAACCTGATCTCGAAGAACCTTCAATATTTTAAACTACGAATTATATCAGATAAAATAGTAAAGATGAAATATTTAAGGTTTACACTATCAGGCTGCAAAGATATTTGGAATAAAAACATATAAATTGAGGAAGGTTTTTTTGTCTGAAATAAAAAAAATTTTGGTGAAATAAATAATTTTTGAATATTATATTGAAAACGGAAAAAACTTCAACATTTTTATTTCTGTCATTGATTGATTGATTAGGACAGGTTGGAGTTTATGAGAACAGGATTGGAAAAAGATTTAGAGAATCTTAGTTCTAGGTAATCAAAGTCATCCTTTTCTACAATATATTTATCATAATTTGAGAAAATAAATTGTATTTTCTACATACAATGTATATCTTTTCTACAANATTTTGTTCTTGATTTTGTTCTTGATTTTGTTCTTGATTTTGTTCTTGATTTTGTTCTTGATTTTGTTCTTGATTTTGTTCTTGATTTTGTTCTTGATTTTGTTCTTGATTTTGTTCTTGATTTTGTTCTTGATTTTGTTCTTGATTTTGTTCTTGATTTTGTTCTTGATTTTGTTCTTGATTTTGTTCTTGATTTTGTTCTTGATTTTGTTCTTGATTTTGTTCTTGATTTTGTTCTTGATTTTGTTCTTGATTTTGTTCTTGATTTTGTTCTTGATTTTGTTCTTGATTTTGTTCTTGATTTTGTTCTTGATTTTGTTCTTGATTTTTTTCTTGATTTGGTTCTTGATTTGGTTCTTGATTTTGTTCTTGATCTTGTTCTTGATTTTGTTCTTGATTTGGTTCTTGATTTGGATCTTGATTTTGTTCTTGATCTTGTTCTTGATCTTGTTAAGAATTTGATATTTGATTTGATATTTCATACTCAATACATTTTTTTAGATCAAATAAAAAATCTTTGTAATATGAAAAATCCTCTCCATCGCGCTGCAAAGATATAGGAACTGGAAAGTCTGAGTTTACAGTTTTCTGTTTCTTTAATCAAAATCAAAAAGTTTCTAAACTCGGGAGTCTGGAATCCTTGAGAAAGCTGATGTATTGCAGGAAACCGAGTAGTTAAAAACTTTAATCTTGGTTTGAATATTTGTCTTAATTCTGAAGATGGTTGTGTGTAGGTGTGGAGGGAGAGCTGCAGAATCTAGAGAGGAGTATAGTTGAGCTCCAGGAGAAGATCCTGGTTAGGTTGGAGGAAACAAGGAATAAACTCAGTATCCAGGAACACAAAACAACACAGAGATTTTATCGGAATTTAATTTAAGTTTTGGTGCAAAGGAACTGAGTCTTTTCCACAATTTATCTAATCCCAACTCACCTTAGATATTTCAAACTTTGAATTCTGTTAAATCAATTATCTAAGTTTTAAATATCAAATCAAAGAAATTGAGTTTTGCTAAAAATTCATATTTTGTAATCCCTATATTTTTTAAACCTGGTATTGCAAATCATTTTTCAAACATAGACTTTTTGACTAAAAAAGTATATAGTTTGAAATATCTATGATATCTAGTTGTAAAGATACAGGGCCGGATTAGAAAATCAGAGTTTGTGGCAAATACTCAATTCGGTTTTACACATTAGGGTTGCAAAGATATAAGAAAAGAAAATTTGAGTTTCTGACAAAGACTCAATTTCTTATATCTTAAACCGAAACATAAAATTAAATCAAATGCAGTTTTGAAGCTTTGTATCAATCTATAATGTCAAACTAAATAAAGAAAAATACTCAAATGGGAAATTTTCAAACTCTTAAAATAGAATTATCATTACTATTCCTAGATTGCGGAAAGCCAAATTCAGAGGAAAAAAAATCAGAACTTGACAAAGGATTTGAGCTTTTGCCACAAACTCTGATTTTCTAATCCCTTTATCTTTGAGATGTCATATCTTAGATATTTCAAACTATGAATTCTGTTAGATAATATAGTTCCAGTACACCATTGGGTTCCAAAGATATAGGGATTAGAACATTTGAATTTCTATCTAAAACTCAATTTCTTTCAATCATCATAGGACTTTTTTTTACAGTGTTCAAAGCAGATAAAAAAATCCAGGACGCCGAATGCTGCATTGATTTTATCGAATTATGTCTTTCACACAAATAAAGTAATTGAGCGACACGGATTTTTTTTCTTAAAAATTTGATCAAGTTTTGTCTCAAGGATTCAGTTCACAATAAACTCTCTACCCAGGTTAAAACAAGTCTGGATCATCAGAGCAATTCTCAGACCAACCAGGATACAAACATTCACAAAATCAGGGATGAAACAATTCACAAGAATTTCTTGTTGTACTATGAACGGATTTTATATTTTGTTTCCCCAGGTGTAGTATAGAGCAGATGCTGGTTGAGCTGGAGGGTTTAACGACCAAGGTTGAGGAGAAGGGGAGGGAGGAAAGCAGTGTCCAGCGAGGGAAGATGGAGAGGTTGGATTCTTTACTCCAGGGGCAGGGAACAGTAGAGGAGAAAATCAGAGTTTTAGGCAAGCAATGATAAAATAACTTCTTAAAACCCTTCAGCATAAACGTGAATGAGAAGATTACAAACCGACAATCAGTGTTTTTTTCTTCACACAACCATTTTGTTTATTCCCTTACCTTGATAACCTATTTATGTTATTTTCTGATATTTGTTTCAGAAACTTCTTCTCTTGGTTTAATTGTCGAGTTAAAAACCATTAAAGAAAAATTGAATAAACCGAAAAGACTCAAAAATCATCATTTTCCTTCGTTTTCTGAAATGACTAGACTAGAAGGTCGCTTCGCGCCCATATTTAGCTTTTTTTGCTGATATATTGGAATTCTACAAACCTTTCGTACATTTTTAAATGATAACAATTAAGAATATTCGCTAATGTTCCTGTTTTTATTGGAAAAATTTATTTTTCGCCAATTTTTTTACTTTTTACTTTTTATGGGACAAATTCACTTTCTTTAATATTCTTAAATTCAAACTAAAAATCAGAATTATTGCTTGTCAGAGGAGCAGGTTCGGAGTATTGATGAAACCCTCTCCAAGAGTTACCAAGAACAGATGAGCCATGTTATCAGTATAACAGAGAACCAGGAAAATATCATCAACATAGTTCAAAGATTTAAATCCATGGCTTTTATTTTTTATTTTACTTTATTTACTGAGTTAAAAGGACTGTACGTGTTAGATTAAGTTACAAATATGGCAGAGATAAGAGAGTTACAGAGATTGATAAACACCTATAATATGCGATATTTTCCACAGCATGTTCTATTGTGTACAAGTACTGTACAAGACCAATTAGGAGACATCTGTAATCAGGGATATTTAAGGATCCTTTGAATAGGAAATGCAAAATTTTTGAATATAGACAATATTCATAAACGTTATGTTTCATGTTAAAAATTGGAGTATTTCTTTAAAATTTGTAAAACTTAACCCCTGAATGCAACAAATGGCCGTAAGATGTCAGTCAAAAAACATTACATGGAACCGTAGCATGGCGTGCCGGGACACTATAGGCCTGCTCAGCCTATCCAGGTAGAGTGTATGAGCAGTCTGTGTAGTCTGTGATTTAAAGCATTGTCCGATCAAGTATGAACGATATCAATGTATCAAGTATGAACGATATCAATGTTTCAAGTATCAACGATATCAATGTTTATAATTTGGAAAAATTATTATTTTCAATTGTTATTTCTCTACAAAAGTGACTTGCGCATTTCTACCGCAGAAAAAAACTTATGGAATTTTCAGATTTAAACACTTTCAGACCTCAGAAAATGACAATGTCTTCCATATTATTGATCTGATAAAGCTGAAACTCGGGCATTGTCATCTTTGAATAGAGGGTCACTCAAAATTACGCGTACAGTCCTTTTAATAAAAAGATGTTGTTGATATTCTAGAGTAAATTAAGCGGAACCTTGACTGAGAAATGGGGAGTTCTGGATATAAACATTAGAACTATGAAGGGAGACTTAAGAAAGAATATTGACTCCGAGCGTAAAGAAATAGAGGAACAGATCGGGACTGAGAAGGTTGGGGTTGAAGAGCAGCTTCAACAAATCAGGAAACTTATCTCCGACTCCTCGGTGATACTGGAAACAGAACTGAGAGAGCTCCAAGAGAAGATCCTAAGTGTTGAGGAGAATATCAAGAAGGATTTAAACCTGAACTTGAAGAAGGTTACGGAGAATATTGATAGGTTGGGCAGTGATGAGGTTTCAGTTGCTATTGATAATATGCATACTTTCAGCTCAAGGATTAGGTAAGCTTTAGAATTAATATCAGGATTCGGATTAGGATTAAAATTAAGTTAAGAATGCGGTTTAAGATTGGGATTAAAAACAAGATAAGGTTTAGAATCAAGATAAGGATTTGGAAAAACAGCAGGATTAATATCAATATTAGGATTGAAATCGAGATCAGGATCTAAATCAGAATCAGGATCATGGCCAAGATGAGAATCAGAATCATGGTCAAGATAAGAATCAGGATTATGGCCAAGATAAGAATCAGAATCATGGCCAAGATAAGAATGGATATTTTAGAATTACTATCATTCACAGAGATTGCATCTGTATATGGATCAGAACTGGAACAGAATCGAGATTTGTAGGGTTAGGATAACAATTAAGTTTGGAGAAGAATATAAGTTCTAATTCGAATTGGGAATAATATAAAAGACCAATAAACTCAATAAATGCATGACTTTACATGCAGAGAGCTTGAGGTTCGGATCGGAGAGATGGAAAACCTTGTTGCTGAGCATCCTAGAGATTGGAAGAATAATCTTCTCTTCCATGGGATAGAGATACAACCTAAGGAGACCTTTTACAGCCTTGCTTTAATAGTATCTAAGATTATCAGGTTTGATTTTAATCGGAAATTAATAACCATTGAGTTTAAGCAAACCAGTTTTATTTTATTTCATAAATATGAAGGTTTCCATGAAACTAGGAAACAGTGGATCAAAGAGTCTATCGTTGAGTTGAAATTTTAAATAAATCTTCATTTAAGAGGGGCGGGCAGACTAAAATAACAATGACACACTTTAAATAGTTATTTGATCAAAATGGAAGATATTGTCGTATTTCTAGCTTAAAAGGTGATCAGTTTCACAATTTTTTCTGTAGCAGAAATCAACCTGCCACGTTTACAGAAAACCAACAAATGAAAGAAACTAATTAAGTTAAAAACTTGAGTTTTTAGTTCCTTTGTTTTGTGGAATTGAAGTTAAAAAATTGGTATTTGCACAGGAGAAGTTTAGGAGTGAGAAGAGAGATGATGGTAACAGGGATACAGAGATTAAACCCATCCCACTCGGATATACATGGAACACCTCCTCTAGTAGTAACCCTTCAGTATCCCCAGGTCAGCATTCATATATTCATTTATCATTTCATATAGTTGTTTAGTCATTCTTTCTTTCATTCATAGCTATCCTTTCTTTCATTCATAGCTATCCTTTCTTTCATTCATTGCTATCCTTTCTTTAATTCATTGCTATCCTTTCTTTCATTCATAGCTATCCTTTCTTTCATTCATAACTATTCTTTCTTCCATTCAAAGTTATCTTTTCGTTCTTATTTGATATTTCATTCAATACAATCAATGTTTTATTATTAATTTTCTTATTCATTTATCAGTCATTTTTTAATCCTTGTTTATTCATCCTTTCATTTATTCTTTTACAATTAATCTTTTAATTCTTTGTTTATTCATCCTTTCATTTATTCATCTCTTTATTAATTTTCTAATTCATTTATCAATCATTTTTCATTCCCTGTTTATTCATCCTTTCATTTATTCATCTACCATTAATCTTTTCATTCCTTGTTTATTCATCCTTTCATTTATTCATCTACAAGTAATCTTTTCATTCTTTGTTTATTCATCCTTTCATTTATTCACCTACGATTAATCTTTTTATTACTTGTTTATTCATCCTTTCATTTATTCATCTCCAATTAATCTTTTTATTCCTTGTTTATTCATCCTTTCATTTATTCATCTATTTATTAATTTTCTAATTCATTTATCATTCATTTTTCATTCACTTTTTATTCATCCTTTCATTTATTCCTCTACAATTAATCTTTTCATTCCTTGTTTATTCATCCTTTCATTTATTCATCTACAAGTAATCTTTTCATTCTTTGTTTATTCATCCTTTCATTTATTCACCTACGATTAATCTTTTTATTACTTGTTTATTCATCCTTTCATTTAATCATCTCCAATTAATCTTTTTATTCCTTGTTTATTCATCCTTTCATTTATTCATCTACAATCAATCTTTTTATTCCTTGTTTATTACTTTTTTCCTTATACAAACTTCTTTTTTCGTTTTGTTCTTTCATATTTTTTTTCATTGTTCAAATGTATTTAAAGTTTGTGTTTGTGTAGGACAGGGAAGAATTAATGTCAAGACTTGATTTACTCAAGGGTTCAAATATAAAGGTTAAACATCTTATTCATAAAAATTCTTAATTTCAGATATTTTTTTATTTGTTGCTGTTATAAAAACGATGCTTTTAACTTGTGTATTTCATAAAGCGACGTGGCCAAGAATGTTTCATTCTTGTTGTTTGAGAATCAACTTTTTATAAATATCATATTTGAACTCAGAATATGTCTCCAAATGTTACCAAAAGCTTATATATCCAAGGTGTAATATTGCTAATGTCGGTCTCTTGCAGTTTTGGAGAGCTAGAAGGCACTTCGGCATCTGCTCTATTACCATTTGCTCTATTGCCTAAACCACAAAGCTTTTACTCATTTTATAGAGTGTTGACGTAATTTTAAAATTGGTATGTCCGATTTACAACGGTACCCTTCAAACTTTTGTCTGAGTAATGATAACGGATTGCAAACATCTCCCTAGGAACCCGTGTAAGTGTTGATAACAATGTACATTTAATCTGTTGCATATTTAAAATATATATGTATATATATGTTTTTCCGGAGTCACATTAAGTCCAATTTTTATTCGAATTTTAAAAACTGCGGTAAACATTAAAAATATGAATTTTAGAAATTCTAGAACGGGAAATGTGTTCAGCTGTCGCCGGAACTATGTATTTGCCAATATATGAAGACTTTTTTCTTAGTATAGTATTTTTATGTCTGAAATGTCATTTAAAATTACATCTACATTCCCTTTAATCTAAAACTATGGAAAGTATCGAAATTTTGTGGACTTTAATTATTGTGTTGTTCAGATCACTGAAGATATGTCACGAAGTATGAGGGAGGAGTGGGGAGAGTTGTACAGGTCTCACTCACACATACATATTCATCCATTTATCTTGCGAGCTTTTCATCCGTTTATCTATCCATCTTTTCATCCGTTTATCTATCCATCTTTTCATCCGTTTATCTATCCATCTTTTCATCCGTCCATAAAAATTCGTTTTTGTTCTTTCATTTTTCCTACTGATTTTGTTATTTAAAACTTACACATCAAGTCATCCATAAAAATTCGTTTTTGTTCTTTCATTTTTCCTACTGATTTTGTTATTTAAAACTTACACATCAGAAAAATGTTGGTTAAAACAGTTACAAACTACAAAATCTGTAATCAAAGAAATTGAGTTCTTGCCATAACTCTGATATTTTAATCAGCTTTGCAACCCGATAACGTAGACCTTTGTTATTCCAAATTATTAGTTCTGTTTAAACAAATAGTCTAAATTTGAAATATTAAAGGTTTACACCATCAGGTTCCATAGATATATAAATTTGAGACAAAAACTCAATTCCTTTCTTAAAAACATCATATATTTGAATCACACTATGTACATTATTTGATTTTTACAACAAATTCGTAAGACTTTTTTATTTAGGTTTATGGTTCGGGTTCGGGAGAGATATCCGAGTAGTGTTTGTATACTGCAGGAGAACAGATTATATGTGGATAATAAGGTAAAGAGGGTTGGGGTCTTAGGGAATATATAAATCATTAAGTTTTCGGAACTGGCACACAACAATTTTGTCAGAGATCATAAAACTCGGATTTTTTGTGTCAATAGAATCGAATCAACATTATACAAATGCTTTATCTCTAGAAAGGTATAACTGATTACTCGCCAAATATCTAATTTTCTAACCCTTCCAACCTGATATCATAGATCTTTATATTTCAAATTAGGTATTTAATTTAAATTAAATTTAAATTAAATAAATAGTCCAAATTTGGAATATCAAAGTTATCACTATAGGTCGCAAAAATATAGGTGTTACAAAAGTAGAGTTTGTGACAAATAATCAATTGCTTTCCGTTTAATATTTGATATTTACATGATTTGTTAAAAAAGATTATTTTTAGATATTCGTTTGGGATAAATCTAAACAAAAGGTATTTTCTATATTTAAAAAAAGGAAAAAATATTAATGATAATGCAACGAAAACACATCAGTTTTTATTACTCATTTTTTTTACTTTCAATTGATTGCTCGTTTTTAAAAACTGATTAATTACATAACTGTGCGTTTGTTCTGGTATAAATTGATTGATTGCCAATCTAATTGATTTACTAGATGGTAGATTAATTGATTGTCTAGCTGATTGATTGATCTATTATTTGATCGATTTTCTAGCTGAATGATTGATTGATCTATTATTTGATTGATTTTCTAGCTGATTGACTGACCGATTATTTCATTGATTTTCTAGCTGATTAAATGATTGATCGATTATTTAATTAATTAATTGCTGCTAGGTTGCAGAGCAACCAAGATTGGTTCTTTCTAACTCCGGAGTACAAATACCAAACAAAGTTAAATCAAGCCGACATTCATAAATTAATATTTTTGTAAAATGAAATAAATGTTATAATTTACTATTTGAAATAAATTCTTTAATTTTTTAAGCAGAGATAAAAAATATTAACGAATATTTGATATGTGAAGTTATTTGCAAGAAAGGATAAAAGGAGCAGAATAGGTCGAGGACAAACAAAATATTGAAAATGAAATTCAAAAGAAGTGAACACTTGACTCAAACTTAAAGTTTCTAATCCCTATATCGTTTTTGATGTAACAGGTTTTATAGTTTGAAATATCTAAGGTCTATATTATCAGGTTGTAAATATAAAGGATTTTAATTTGTGGCAAGTGTTCAGTTCCCTCTGGATAACAGAGCTGAGGTTTTTAAAGCTTAAACCCGAGTAAACCCGGCTTTAGCGTCTATTAACGCCAAAGTAAAAACCAAGTGAAGACTCGAGTTTTAGTTAGATTTGGTTAAAGTAAAAACCAAGTGAAGACTCGAGTTTTAGTTAGATTTGGTTAAAGGAGAAACCAAGTGAAGACTCGATTTTTAGTTAGATTTGGTTACAGTAAAAACCAAGCAAAGACGCGAGTTTTAGTTAGATTTGGTTAATGGAAAAACCAAGTGAAGTCTCGAGTATTAGTTAGATTTGGTTAAAGTAAAAGCCAAGTGAAGACTAGAGTTTTAGTTAGATTTGGTTAAAGTAAAAACCAAGTTAAGGCTTGAGTTTTAGTTAGATTTGGTTAAAGGAGAAACCAAGTGAAGACTCGAGTTTTAGTTAGATTTGGTTAAAAATGTAAAATGTAAAATGTAAAAATATAATAGTTTACAATAGTTGTGTCATCTAAAATCCGGTGAATTATCTGGAGTGTTAAACTGGATAATAGAAGAGAAACGACCTCAAATAATTAAAAGAGAGTTGCTAGGTAACATTTTCGCTAAATTATCTCTCGTAAGTCATTTATTTCGGTTGTGTATCTATTAATTAAGCATGGATCCCATTGGGATTAGTCTTAAATCGACCAATAAAAGAAATTAATTCACCTCTGATAAGAATTCTGTGACTATGGTTCAGCTTTCCGAGACGATTTTCATCTAGGACTAGAAATCCTAAAGACCAAAAGATTTAATAAAAAACTCCGGGCTCTGATAATCTAAGAGTGAGAGAGAGAAGGGTTGTATGTATAGTTGTATGCACGGCAGGTTCCCTATATAATGTGAGAATAATGAGACTCATTGTTTCTCCGCATGTAGGGGTGTAACGCACAGGTACAGGCTGCCTCAATTTTAAGATATAGAACAAAGGAAGAGTCTTTGCCACAAACTGAGATTTTCTGATCTTTTTATATTTAAAACCCAATGTCGTAAGACCTTAGATATTTCAAACTATGAATCAAATAATATCAAAGGTTTATACCATCAGAGGCCGAACTTAAAGAATTTGAACGGAAGTTCAAATTTAAGCCCCGACTCAAGTTTTGTTGGTTCCACTTAAATTAGTATTAAATTTTTCAATATTCAAGCCGGTGCTCAATTGAAACCGATTTTTGGGGGATTTGAGACGCGGCTTAAATTAATTAAATTCGGACACAGGTTGCAAAGATATCAGAAGTAGAAAGTAAAAGTTTTTGGCTAAGACTCAGTTTCCATTAAAATTTTATTTCTTAAAGTTTAATTTTGACTTGTGATTGAATTTATTTTAAGATTTAAAAACTATTTGTTGAGCACGGGATTTGTTCACACTGTAATGTTTCTCCTCCCACTAGGCGCTTATACCGCCATTACACAGTAATGGCGTCGGTTTATCACACTAAATATATACATGTTAATCCGAATTGATACCAGCTCATTTGTATCAAACATTTTAAGAATTTTACGCATAGTTTGCAGTTAGGAAGAGGTCGTAGAACTCTTAAAAGGAAATATGGTTGGATTAAGTTTGTTCGTGTAGGGTTGAATACTTGCATGTGAAGAACATTAATGTAAACGGAAATGTAGATATATCAGGGAAACCCATAAAATTGTTTAAGATGAAGACGATATCTAAACAATATTATATGTTTTTTGAGTCTTACAGTTGTCTGGATTAAAACTTAATTACGGTTGCAAAGTAAGCAAAACTGTAGATGATGATGATTCTGCAACCAATCAGTTGGAATGTGTCTAGAATCTCATTGAAGAATGCGAGGTTAGCTTGCGTCATGTAGTCCAATCTAGGTTTTATTACATTATCAGGGGCTCTCTCTAGGTAGGGTAAAACCACTGCAGGGGGTTCAGATACAGATCTTTATAAGATATAAACTATAGTACCTTGTATACGTTCACTATGGAGACTGCTTTTGCACAAATTACCCCGAAAAAAAATCAACTTAATTGAACAATGATGATGTTTTTTTTTTCAAATATGAATTGTTTTCCCATAAATAATATTTTATTTTTATTTGCTGATATCAATATTTTAGTTGAATGTCGTCTGACTGAAAAACTAGGGGTTTGACTAGTTATTCTTTAATTTGAAATCTTAATTTACAACAAAGCTTTTAGGGCGCTCCGCGCCCATCTTCTTTTTCAATTTTTAACTGTGGCTTTATCTGTGAGCATCTTCTCTTAGTACAGTATAATTTTTTTAATTTGTGGATTTCATAATATTTTTTCGCGCATTTTCAAAATCTTACTAAATCAAATAATTTAAGATAAAAATATTTTCAGATACATATTTAAAGTCTGATTGGCCTTAAACCTTCCCTGGGGCCACGTGAGGTCTCACACAAAATTTGGGCTTGATCGGTTCAGCCGTTTTGAGGTTTATTGGATACAAACAAACAGACAAGCTAAATTTAAATATAGATTATTAGAGAGAAAGGACATTAAGTTAATTTCAGTACGGATTAGATAAAAATTATGGGTTTGATACAAAACGGAAGCAGTTAATTTTTGTTTCAATACCACACAAATTGTAAAACTAGAACTAAGCATATACCTATCATTCAAAATCCATCCAACAAAGCTTGATTAACCTTTTGAATCATATACGTAAAGCACTATACGAGATATATATAAGAATGACAAAAATGTACTCAAAATGTAATGCACGCAGATTTAACAGTTCGGTTCTTAATCATCATCGATCAAAAATTGACCTAGCTATCAAACATCATTTGTTTCGATACTTTTTTGTCGATATGTGCGTTTTAAATGAAAGCGTAATATTGAAAGACAACTCGGAAAGTTTAAAGAATTGAATTAAAAAACTTAAACGTGATTAAATCAAAAAGGAGAAACCGAACCCACATCACCCCGGTTAGTCCAGTAAGTTTTCTGCGTGCATCAGAAAAATAAATATTTCGCAGATTTTTGGTTTTCATTGGTGAAGTTTTTAAATAGAAATGGTACTTTTCATTAATTTTGACGTTTATTGAAAAAAAACATACAGACACAACGGCAGACAGCCAAATGTATAAGTGACATAGATAAGTACATGCTATAAGTTTGATAAGTTAAGGATATTGCTCCGGCCCCGACATAAAACTGGATGATTAAGATTATCTGAACCATCTTTACTCCGTGTAGTACTAGAACCACTGGCAGGGGGCCAATACACTAACACATTTGTTACAAATATAATATCTTTTCAGAACATACGTTAAAGGGATTGGTTCTGATTTTCATGCCGGGTATTACAATTGAAAAATGTGATTGTTTATTGTACATTTGTGTTTTTCAGTATTAGATATTCGATCTAGCATTTTATTATAATATCACACGTCAAACCAACGTTACTTGCCGCGTGTAAGATTTAAATCTGATTTCAAACATAAATCTTATTATTAAAGAGATATTGAGAAGAACAAAACTGTTTGAATTTCTAAATGTAACCGGATAAAGGAATTGAGTCTTTGTAACAAACTCTGATTTTCTAATACCTATATATTTGCAACCCAATTTCGTAGACCTTAGATTTTTTCAAACTATGAATTCTGTTAGATCAAATAGTCTAAGTTTGAAATATCAAAGGTTTCCACCATCAGGTTGCCAAGATATAAGGCTTTTAAAATTTGAATTTGTGGCAAAAACTTAATTCCTATGCTGATCACATACTTCATAAAATCAAACCTAGAAGAGCTACTTTAGGTCACAAAGTCGCATAAAAGCTCACAGTGATTAATTCAAATTTATTGTGGTATTTCTATTCTTTTTCTGGAGTAGTACGCGACCAAACCAAATTCTTAACTCAAACTTTTAAATTAAAAACATCAGCTTTTAAAATGTTGAAATCTACAGTTTAATAATTTCTCATGATACCAGTCCTGAGTATTTGAACTAGGTGTTGCTAGTTAAACAAGTTCCAGTTAAACTTTCTGTTTTTAGTTTTACTAAACTTCACTATTCATTAATTCCGGCCTCTGATTTCTAATTGGTTCAATCGCGAAACTTTAACCAATAACAGTTAAACTCCCAAGGGGAAAGAGAATGACTCGCAACCAGTTTTACTCATTCTGGGACCAAATATAATGAATTTGAGCTACATCGCTGAATTACAAATTGCCGATTCAAATTGAACCAAAGATTTAAAGTAAAGGAGTCAGAAAGAATTTAAATCGGTGATTCAAATTTGAACCGGTGGTCGGTAGTTCAGCGATCCCTTTTAATTAATTCAATTCGGGCCTTGTTCATTTAAAAATGCCCAGAATTAAGAAATTTTGTGCTGTAAAAGCCTTACTCCAACAAGTCTTTTAGATCGGTTTCAATCCAGGTTCAACTCTTCAGGTTCTCCATTAATATTGCATGCACTATAAGGGATTTATCTTATTATTGTTTAGAAGAATAAAGCGTGAAGGAAAAATTCTAAACATTTTAATAAAAATTCTTGATCTCTGTAATATATTATAAATACTATATATTATATACTATATAAGCTATCAATGGGGAAATATTTTTTTTATCCGTCTCCTGATTCCTTACACACATCATTCATAAAATACACTGACTATAGAATATTTTAATTATTTCTTAAAGCAACAAAATAAAAAACATTATCTGTTTACTTTCTATAAGAGAGAGAAACATTACTAATATTGTTAAGATTAATGTACTATTGTTATCATTCATTCATATCCTTATCCTTAATTATTATTATTATTATTATTATGAGGATGTAAATCTATTGATTGAATAATAAATTATTGATGATAATTATAATTATTAATCTTAATGTTTATGTTATTGTTAATGTTATTGTTCTTGTTAATGTTTAAGTTATTGTTTTAGTTATTATTGTTATTGTTAATGTTATTATTGTTATTGTTATTATTGTTATTGTTATTTTTACAATTATTATTTATTAATCAGTATTATAATGAAAATATTTTTTCGCGTAATTACGCCACAGCTTATAGATCTTACTTATAAACGCACAGTATACGCATATATTCCCCAAAAAAACCCAGACTGACCCTCCAGAATAAACAAGCAAGAAAACTTAAAAACAACAATGATTAGTGTCAAACAAAATATTAGAAAAATATTCCAATATCTCAAATATATATATTTTCTACCCTGATTTCCTATAGATAATTAAAACATAATTAAAACGTAATTTCAGTTAACCCTACATTTTTAGAGTGGCATGTCCTATTCACAATAGTACCTTGAATGATTATCAAAGACGATGAAAATTTTCTATGAAAGTGAATTGCGTATTCATACAGCGCAGAGACGAAGAATTTTCAGAATTCAAAACTTTCCTCATTGTTACTCAGACAAAGGTTTATAGTGTACCTGGGTACCCTTGTGAATTGGCATGTCACATTATATTTTATTTAACCCAGAAATAAGAGAGTAACAGAGATCGCTGATCAGCTAAATATTTTCCACAGCATGGTCTATTGTGTAACTGTACATGACCAATCAGAAAACATCTGTATTCAGGGATATTTAAGGATCCTTTGAATACGAAACACAAAATCTTAAAAAATAGACTGAATTCATAAATATTCTGTTTCATGTTCAAAATTGAAGTATTTCTGTAAAAGTTGTAAAACTTAACCCCTGAATGGGTTTAATATTAACGAGTGGCTGTGAGATGGCACTCTAAAAACCTATCGTAAAAACGTAGCATGCATGTCCTGCCGGGTCAACTTAGGCCTACGTAGCCCAATCTGTGAAAGGAGATAAGCAGTCTGAGTAGTCTATGATTTCACCCTTTAGTATTGAAATCGTATTCACAAACACTAAAAAAGCTTGTTTGTTTAATTTTGAATACAGATTTTCATCTGTTACATCCGGAGAAAAGTTTCATCGAAACTTAAAATTGATCATTATAAACTAGATAGATTTGTATCTCAGTCATAGATTAATTTAAATAACAGATAGGACAATAGATGTCGTCTTTTCAAGATTCCGTTACCTTACGTTCACAATAACCCTATGGCAGCAGTTCAAAGGAGTTGCGCTCTACGCCAACAACACGCAAATCCTTTGAACTGCTGCCTCAAGGTTATTGTGAACGTAAGCAAACCGAGTCTTGAAAAGGCTACATCTAGTGTCCTATCTATCATTCTGTTATTTAAATTAACCTGTAATCTCAGGTCATGTCATACTTTTGATCAAGGAGAATTGAACACAAGGAGGGAGCGATAAGGTTTCCGTACACTTTGCGGTGACGTTTTTGGACTGCTGAAGAACTAGTTTTTGCGTAACAACAATAACAAAGATTGTAAACAATAACGCAAATGATAAACAGACATCTGGCGCATCTCTGGCGTTAGATGAAGATTCACCGTATACTAAATCATGTTTGTTTACATTAGATCGGCTGCCTTTATTATTGTTGTTACGCAAAAACTAGTTCTTCAGCAGTCCAAAAACGTCACAGCAAAGTTTACGGAAAACCTATTGCCCCTCCTTGTATTCAATTCTCCTTGCTTTTGAAATATGGAAATATAAAAAATCCAGTACACGTACAGATCTTGCAAGTCGGCTTTACACTGGCTACTCTAGGCTGGTCGGTACAAGTGAATGCGCAGGACCGGTAAATCCTTGTACCGGTTCGGATCATGCAAGGTTAGGGCTATGTACATACAGGATAGTATGAATTTACTAGATCGAAGTTAAGCTAAACCAATACTTTCTTTTGATGCTATTTAGATGAGAATTTGTTAAAAAAAAACCTTCCATTTTCTCATATTTTGTATTTTTGAGATTATCTGTGATATGTGAACAATTTATATTTAAGAGGTTGAAAGTACAGAGTAGATGACTTGAATAATTTAAATGCAGCTCTAAAAAAATAATTGTTCTAAACTTTTTATTTCTAAGTGGTTTTAGTTCAGGATACTAAATAAAAAGACTTCAGACATAAAGTGACAAATCTGATATTTACTTCTTACAAACTGTCCGTAATTTGATCTGATATTGGAAACAGTACATACCGTTTTATAATGTTGGCTCACATACAAATTAAGACATTTAAATCACCGTGATATAAGCCTACAAAGCCCAAGCCTTTCATCTTTAAAGAGAGAGTAGATAGAGATACTTCTTAAATGATTCTCCATCCATAGTAAGTGAAAGGGTTAACCACACAGGATGAGAATGTACAGAATGTACAGAATGTTTAGAATGTACAGAATGTACAGAAGGTTTAGAATGTACAGAATGTACAAAATGTACAGAATGTACAGAATGTACAGAATGTACAGAATGTACAGAATGTACAAAACGTACAGAATGTAAAGAATGTAAGCTGTCTGTTTCCTCATTCTTAAGATGAGAAACCATAAACTTATTTCTTTCTTTGCCAAAGCCATCAAAAACTATTTTCCAGGAAGATCTAATTCAGATTTGGTATCGTCATATCAAGAGTTTTAAGTCGTCTTTACAGCCTCATTCTTAGTGGGTAACCCTGGACATGTCTGATTCAGAACGGTAATCTTTAAATCCTTATCCGTGTTAATCTCTTCCCTGTTACATGTACTAACTTCATTATCCTTGTTATTCTCTTCCCTGTTACATGTACTAACTTCATTATCCTTGTTAATCTCTTCCCTGTTACATGTACTAACTTCATTATCCTTGTTAATCTCTTCCCTGTAACATGTACTAACTTCATTATCCTTGTTAATCTCTTCCCTGTTACATGTACTAACTTCATTATCCTTGTTAATCTCTTCCCTGTAACATGTACTAACTTCATTATCCTTGTTAATCTCTTCCCTGTTACATGTACTAACTTCATTATCCTTGTTAATCTCTTCCCTGTTACATGTACTAACTTCATTATCCTTGTTAATCTCTTCCCTGTTACATGTACTAACTTCATTATCCTTGTTAATCTCTTCCCTGTTACATGTACTAACTTCATTATCCTTGTTAATCTCTTCCCTGTTACATGTACTAACTTCATTATCCTTGTTAATCTCTTCCCTGTTACATGTACTAACTTCATTATCCTTGTTAATCTCTTCCCTGTTACATGTACTAACTTCATTATCCTTGTTAATCTCTTCCCTGTTACATGTACTAACTTCATTATCCTTGTTAATCTCTTCCCTGTTACATGTACTAACTTCATTATCCTTGTTAATCTCTTCCCTGTTACATGTACTAACTTCATTATCCTTGTTAATCTCTTCCCTGTTACATGTACTAACTTCATTATCCTTGTTAATCTCTTCCCTGTTACANTTCCCTCATATTATTTCAAGATCTTCCTTTTTCCCGCAAATCTCTTGATCTAAGGATTTTCTGTACCTGAGATCTTGAACCTGATAAAGAAATTTACAGGCTTGTGAGATTTTTAGAATTTTGCTCCGGACTAACAGTTTAGTAGACAAGATACTTCTGCTTCAGACCAATAGTTTAGCAGACGAGATACCTCTACTCCGGACCAACAATTTAGCAGACGAGATACTTCTGCCCCGGACTATACAGTTTAGCAGACGAGCTACTTCTGCTCCGGACTATACAGTTTAGCAGACATGATACTTCTGCACCGAACTAACAGTTTAGCAGACGAGAAATTCTTCCCGAACTGCACTCAAGCTTCAAATCTGCAAAAACGAGAATATTTGGAGCATTTATTAGTTTCTTTAATCTTAAATATTAGTACATGTCCTAGCCTATAGGTAGGGTCGAGTACCCAGGGAGTTGCTTCGCTGGATACACACGTCAAGCAGATAAAATACTTTCCTTCCTCCTGTCAGTTCTACGAGAGACATGGAGACAGGCTTACACTTTGCTCCGTCCGACCGTCTCAGGGTTTAGTTGGGGATAGGAGCAGAAACTATGATTTGTGACAGTGACAGTTTTAAATCTAGGATGGATAATATCTTTAATTGATTTTCTTCAAACTAAATTCATTCGGGAACTATGCTTTTCTTTCTCCTTGTCCTGGTTAGGTTCGGGACTCCCGTCTCCGGGTCCCCACCAAAGTGCCGACTCATCCCAATACGACAGTTTGGAACCATGGTTCCTGATCAGGTGGACTGCTCCTGTAGATCAGAGCATCGTAACTATATCGGGAACCTGAATTTTCTGAAAAATCACCTGGTTCCAATCGAAATGTACGATAGGACGGTTGAAGTTTCTCTAAGGAACTGTGAGAACCTGGAGCTGGTCTTGAACCTTGCAGATATCACAACAAAGACTGTGAATGTAAGGATACAAGAGACAAAATCCGTGCTTATCAGTGAAATCAGGCAGGACGAATAAATTCTCAAACCTTATTAATTTTCAAATTCTCAAATGCAGAGGGAAGGGATTAAGAGAATAATTATATGATTTCTTTAATGTTAATATGAATTATCTTTTTAAACTTCAGGTTTTTTTTTAACAAAAGCTTTCAACCTAAATCCAAGATTGTATTTGATGAAAAACAGTGATTCTTTTTATTTTTAAAAGGGCTGTAAATGAAAAATGAAAGGGGGTATAGGCTGAAACCTGAGAATCTCAGGAGTTTATCGATACCTATAAGACATCTATCTGATGTCCTGTCTCGAAGAAGTTGACATAAAACTGTGTCAAAACTATACCAAAACGTATATATGTAAGATATACGTTCGTTTCACGTGACCAGAACTCCCTCCAATGACAGTGCAGTATACTGTTTACTTGATACAGACGGAAGCAATAATACTGCACTGCCATTTGTTAGAGTGCTGGTGACATGACCCGGACGTATACATAAAATTTTCAATTGTATCTATTTAAATTTTAAATTCAAATAATATAGGAGCAAACTTGAATTTCTCAAGCTTCTCTGTGATATCGTTGTTTTCAGATTGGTTGCGTATTTGTTGAATATGATCTGTAACTACGAATCTAATACTAATCGTACATATATACGTTTTTGAATAATATTGACACAGTTTAAATTCAATTTCCCGAGACAAAAACATCAGATAGATGTCTTATATGTCTCAATCAGCTCCTGAGATTCTCAGGTTTACGCCTATACCCCCTTTCATTTTTCCTTTACAGTCCCTTTAATGAGCTATCCGAAATTTTCTGCCAATAGAATTTGAAGGGAGTCAGGTTTTATGTTACAATTCAATTTTAAGCAGAGAGAAATCTAATAAAATCCATATTTTTGATTACGGCACGTCTATTTTTCAATTATTTCAGGGCATGATATGTAGGCTTAAAAGACGAGAAAATTGATTATTTAATGAGAATGGTTTTTAAATCCCTTAATCTTTGCAACCCAATGTCGTGGACCTTAGATATGTCAAGCTAGGAATTTTGTTGAATTAAATTATTGAAGTTTGAAATATCAAAGGTTGAAAAAATATAGGGATGAGAAAACATTATTTTGTGACAAAGACTCAATTCCTTTATTNATTTATTCCAGCTAAATAATCATCTGTCCTAGCTAAATATTATCTGTCCTTGATGAATTTTCGTCTGTTCCAGATGAATTATCATCTATTCCAACTAGATTATCCCCTATTCCAGCTAAATTATCATCTATTCTGGCTGAATTGTATCTATTCTAACTGAATTTTTAATTCATCTCAGTTGCTTTTTCATCTATCTCAGTTGAATTTTCATCTATCTGAATTGAGTTACTATCTATCCCAGTTAAATTATCATCAATCATAGCTTAACTCTTATCAATCACAGCTTAATTATCATCAATCAAAGCGAAATTCTTGTCTATCCTTGCTCAATTCTCACAAACCCAGATAAACTCGCTTCTTTCCTAGCTTTATTATCATCTATCCCTACTGAATTTTCGTCTATCCCAGCTAAATTCTCATCCATCCCAATCAAATTATTTTCCAGCCGAATTTTCACCTGTCTCAGTTGAATTCTTATCTATTCAAGCTCAATACTCATCTATCTCAGCTGAATTATTGTATATGCCAGCTAAATTATCATTCATCCCAGCTAATTTCTCATTTATCCCAGCTAATTTCTCATTTATCCCAGCTGAATTCTCATCAATCCCAGCTAAATTCTCATTTATCCCAGCTGAATTATCATCCATCCCGGCTAAATATAATTTATTCTAGCTGAATTATCATTTATCCCAGCTGAACCATCATCCATCCCAGCTAAATTCTCATTTATCCCAGCTAAATTCTCATTTATCCCAGCTGAATTATCATCCATCCCAGCTAAATATCATTTATTCTAGCTGAAATATAATCCATCCCTGCTAAATTATCATCTAAATACTCCACTTGAATTTGTTCCTTATAATCTTAGAAAAGAAAAAAGTCTGTAAATATATATTTTGAACTAAGTTATGAAAATGAACGTGCTTTCTTCTCTTCCTGTTGACCGACCTTTCTGCTACAGAAATATCAAGTTTCTTTGAATAAACAAATATTAAGACCTTTCCCCTTTCAGAAAAAATAATTTCCCCCCCCGTCACTGCAGGGAAAAATGCGTAAAGTTTCTGTTGATCAAGATTCTATAAACATTGGACAAGAATGTTTGTTAATAATTTCAGGTGATAGAATGTCGCACGCTTCATTCAACTTTTTTGGCCTTAAATCTTAAGTTATGGGCGGTTCACAATTGTGTTGTTTAAAGCGTAAATATTTGAGAAAATCTAGGTTTTTTCTACTTAGTTTAGGGAAACTTTAAATATTTGAAAGAAAAGTTTTCACATTCTAGCATAGTAGCAGAGTAAGGTATGTTTGAGGGAACAGTTAGGAACATAAGATACGAATACGCTAAGAGAGTAGATCACAGCAAACAGTAGAGCGTAGATCACAGCAAACAGTAGAGCGTAGATCACCGCAAACAGTAGAGCGTAGATCACCGCAGACAGTAGAGCGTAGATCACCGCAGACAGTAGAGCGTAGATCACAGCAGACAGTAGAGAGTAAATCACAGCATACAGTAGATCACAGTAGACAGCAAAGAGTAGATCCCAGCCGACAGGAGAGAGTAGATCACAGAAGACAGCAGAGAGTAGATCACAGAAGACAGCAGAGAGTAGATCACAGCAGACAGTAGAGAGTAGATCACAGTAGACAGCAAAGAGTAGATCCCAGCCGACAGCAGAGAGTAGATCACAGAAGACAGCAGATCACAATAGACAGCTAAGAGTAGATCCCAGCAGACAGCAGAGAGTATATCACAACAGACAACAGAGGGTAGATCACAGTTGATAGTGGAGAGTAGATCACAGAAGACAGCAGAGAGTAGATCACTAAAGACAGCAGAGCATAGATCACAGCAGACAGCAGAGAGTAGTTTACAGCAGACAGTAGATCACAGTAGACAGCTAAGAGTAGATCCCAACAGACAGTAGAGTGTATATCACAACAGATAACAGAGGGTAAATCACAGTTGACAGTGGAGAGTAGATCACAGCAGACAGCAGAGCGTAGTTGACATCCGACTGTAGAATGTAGATCACAGAAGACAGCAGAAAGTAGATCTCAGCAGACAGCAGAGAGTATATCACAACGACAACAGAGGGTAGATCACAGTAGACAGTGGAGAGTAGATCACAGCAGACAGCAGAGCGTAGATCACAGTAGACAGTAGATCACAGCAGACAGCAGAGAGTAGATCAGAGCAGACAGCAGAGCGTAGGTCACAGCAGAAAGTACATCACAGCAGACAGTAGAGCGTAGATCACAGCAGACAGTTGAAAGTAGATCACAGCAGACAGTTGAGAGTAGATCACAGCAGACAGTTGAGAGTAGATCACAGCAGACAGCAGAGGGTAGATCAAAGAAGACAGCAGAGCGTAGGTAACAGCAGACAGAAGAGAGTAGATCACAGCAGACAGATAAAAGTATAGATCAAGGCAATCAACAGAGAGAAAACTATAGATCACAGCTGACAATTTTAATTTTGACTACTATCAAATTCTTTGAATTTTTTATCAGTCTTTCAACCCTCTTTGATCATTTAAACCCTCGCCCTTCTTTCTTTCAGCTAGGATTAATTTGTCAATCTCCGTTATACTCCTAGAGCTACCCTAGCCCTCAATTTACCAAATCTAGATAAATTTACAGTTTAATGGGGATTTAAATACCTGCGCTTGTAAAAGCTGGGTTCTGGTTTATGTTCGGGGAAGGGGAGAAAACAGGATGTCTCAAAACAGGAGGTATAGTGGGTGTAATCACTCAAACCTGGAAAACTGTTTCATAGCTAAATTAAAAAGTTCAAATGTAAATAATTTCCCCGATTAGCGAGTAATTTTGTGTTTAAGGGGTGCTCTGAATTAAGATCAAAATGATTGCATGAGAGGTAGAGGAGTGAGGGGAGGGTTAAAGAATTGAAATAGCTTTAAATTACCGTTTCAGAAAACGGTATTTTTTTTACATATTATGTTCTATAAAATTACAGGAAGTTAAAAAATGCGTTTATTTTAGTTTTTCTGTTTTTTTTTTAAAGGCAAGCATAAAAAGAAACCTGTAATGTAAGAGAACATTTACAACATTTTATCATTTCGTATTTCCTAAATTGTAATTTTATTACTAAATAGTAATTTTCGATATTAAAAAAATGAGATCTTTACAAAACTATGAGAAAACAGGTTGTGTAGGAGTATGGTTATACTGTCAACTACAACCCATCAAAGGCGTACACAGGGGGGTGGTCTATGGAGGCTCTTTAAAATTTATGGTTTCCAGGGGGTTTTCTGACCCCCCCCCCCGAATGAAAATTAATGTAAGCCCCCCTGGACATATTCCTGTGTACGCCCCTGCTCCCCTTCTCCTGATAAGAATAAGGGTAGGGATATTTAGCTCAAACATTACTGCAGTGTCCTTGCAAAGATTGTTTCCGTAAATAAATCTGCTTAACCCTGAAATAAAAAAAACTGACCACAGTGTGAACAAAACATTAATATTTTGTTCTGAAAGAAAAGATAAATGATTTCTCAAGATATAGATTATTACATAACGTTTGAAGTTGTTCTAAGAGATTACATGTTCAAATTATATCTAAGCAAAGGACCATGCACCACTTCACACTTAGGTCACTTTGAAATAGACCGAAGAAATTAAAATTTATGTAACATTATCGGTACGACTTCCAGCCCTCATAGCTTCTCTAGCTTTGATTTTAAGCATAATATCAGATTCCTCAAATTCTACTGTAAATATAAATCTAACAATCAGTAAAAAACCACAATAATCTTCGCATAACATTTTATTCATAAACGCAATGCTTCATGCTTTATGCAATCTTCAGCTTATTATCCAGTATCCACCCCTGGGTTAAAAAGCAGGAGGATTTTATTTTACAAATTCGATTTTTTTTTCTTCCAATTTCAAAATAATCACAATGTTAAGTAATTAGTAATTGATACATGTCCTCATTTCTTTTGATATTTCTTCAAGATTTTTTTTAATGGAGTTTCCTTTTTGAACTACACAGAATACCCTAGAATATTATTATCTACGTTCTTTACCTAGCAGTTTTGGATTATTTCTCTCAGCCAAAAAATTAGTAAAAAGATTTATTTCTTTATTTAAATTGTTTCTCTCTCTTTCATTACAGTAAGGATCCCTTGTTAAAAGCTTCATGTTTTCATGCAGACAGAAAAGTCATTTTCTGTAAACTCTATTTCAAACATAAAATTTATTTTATTATCTGTCTTCATATTCGCACTCGATCATATTTGTGAACGATATACAATTCATGCGTTTAATTATTGACCTAAATTGAATAAAAAGTTATATTGCAACAATAAAGGAAGATGCAGAGTGTCCCACGAAACATGAAAGTTGGTAAATAGTTTAGAATGTCTTCTTCCATAATTTGTTAAGTTGTTTAATACCAAAAACAATAATAAAAATATTATATAGGAGTCATATTATAGTAAAATTAAGTTCAAAGTAAAATATATTTGAGCAAAAGATTTTTTAAACGAAATAAACTGCAAACAGCCTTTAATATCTAATACATTGTATGGAAGACGACCTTCAAAACTACTTACCAACCGTCACGTTTTGTGGGACACCCTGTACTTAAAAGGACTGTAAATGCATTTTTACATTTTCGATACTTAACGTACCATTCAAACATTGGTATGAACAGAAATGACATAAATATTCGTATTTTTCTTAAAATTAATTAGTTTTGATTCAGTTTCCCAATCTAAATTGTTTGTAGATTTTTGTAAAAAGAATTACAAATTAATTTATGTACCATTGAGAATCGGTCATGTAATGGGATCGGAGCTGAAAACTTTAGAATGGGATATCCTTAATCTATGTATCCAATGTACACATTTTTGATTTACTTTCAATAAATCCTCTCTTTTGGATAAATCTACTGCGTAAAAGTTACGTTTGACAACAATTACAGATACGATGCTTTATCTATTGGACTATTCTGATTGAATTATTTATGTGAGCTGCTAACAAGCCGACTTTTAGAGCATTTCAACAAATATAAATTTAACCATGTTTATATGAACTGATTAAAAAACACATCTTTTCACATTTGTGAACTACAGTAATGTTGAACGTTAGTTTTAATAAACATTACCCCAAAACTTACGTTTGTTCAATCGATCATTAGTTCAATTGACACCATCAACACCAGAAATGCGCTAAAATTAAAAACCGGGTTTTAAAAAGTTTAAAAGCGTATTAAACATGACACGCTGATTGGTTGAAGTTTAAACTTCTTTCTTGGATTCGAATGCGTATTAACCATATTTACCTAATCTCGGGTTTAGTATATAACCAGGAGATCATGCATTGATCTCGATATATATCGTTCTAAAGTTTCCAGCTCGAATAAGTTAATAAGTCGACACTTCTTTTCAGAAAAAAATAAAAAAATTAACATAATATTTTTTAGTTCAGGAATGTGAGTCACGTGAGTATTGAGAATGTAACGAGCTCAGCTCCGGTGAAGATCAGTGGACGCCATCTTGAATCCGTTCTCATCAAACAATCCTTCTTCTCCTTCCTACCCTGGCCCGGTATATTCATCTTCAACGCAACCAGGGTCAGCATCATCCAGAGCTCCTTCCCCGGGTTGGTGCCCAAGTCCATCTCCTTGACGATGGGAGAGGAGGTGAACGTGAGCTATAACCTCATGGATGTATCCAATGCTCTAAATATGCTTCAGTTTCAACATATCAATATAAAATGTAACCGGAGAAGTAAGGATGAAACCCTGCCTCCTGAGTGCTTGGAATTATACCAACCAGAGATATTTCCAGATATGTTGGAAGGACTGGAGAAGTTTGATGAACCTCTCAAGAACGAGAGTGCTGAGAATATATTTTCTCTCTTTTCTTTGAATCTTCAAGACTTTTCTCCGAGAAATGATTCAGTGTTTCTGTCCGTCCTGATTGTAAATGATGTTTACGGTTTAATTTTCCTCAGTCTCGCTATTCTTCTCACAATCTGCTTTCTCCTGATATTCTGTATTGTATTGTGTATCCGGAGACGAGGGAAGAATAGACCGGAGAAAAGTGAACGGAAAGGAGTAGCAGACCTAATCAAAGCATCTACACACCTAGGAACCAAACTAATCCCTGACCCCGGAGCAAGGACGGATGCGGACGAGTACTCCAACAGCTCCAGGGCCCACCTAGCACAAGGAGTAGACGGGTTCCCTGACCCTCTTCTCCTTCATTATGTTACAGTACAGAAGGTTAAGTCGGAGGAGGGAGAAGGTGGAATAGTTTGTGGTTCTCTGACTCTAGGTCCAGCTTACAATCTCAAGGATAACATGAGTACTAGAGCAGTTTTATCAAACCGTCTCAAGAACCAAACCTTCAGCAAGGTTTAGATAGTTTGATCTCTGCAGCCTTTAGTTCAACTTGATAGCCTAACATTTAGCTAAACTCAAACTAAAATGTATTATCTTCTTCTTTACAAACAAATATCCATGTTGCCAAGAAAGATATATCAGTAACCCGCATCTTTGTTTACAAAAAAGTGTACTGCATTTTCTGTAAGGAATAAAAACAAAACTCTGCACCGCCTGAGATTGTTCACATTCCTCCCGCAAAATGCAGTAAACAAAGATTTTCCGTTTTCCTATTGTATCTTCATTGTGTGAAGATTGTATCTTCCTTGCGTGTAGATTATATCTTCCTTGCATGAAGATTGTATCTTCCTTGCATGCAGTAATGTATTTTGCAGAAATACATTTAATAAATGTTACGTTTAATAAATATAACATTTTTCTCTAAACAAAATCATAACATTGTCCTCCCTTAATTTACTTCTCAAATTAATCATGTTTTTATAGATGGCCAAAATAGTTTACATTTCGGCATTAAAACATCGTAAACCTTAAAACCACCATTTTAAAGCTAAACAAGGATTCCTTTGACAAGAATTAAAAAATATCTATTATTCGTTGAGAATATTTTATGCATAAATCTATAATTATTTATTCTAACCCGGAATGTATTTTTTGTTTCTTTAGTCTTACAATGTGCGAAAGAAAAAAATAGTTTTTTGTCGTTAGCAAGCCAATAATTTCGACAGGGAATGAATGAATGAATTCATTCATTCATTTGTGTTAGAAAATAATTTTAAATTTTTTTTTCTTTTCTAGTTTTCAATTAAAAAACCTTAGGGTTTTCACGAAAAAATCGGTCATGGTCACGCCTTCCTTATTATTATAAAACCTGACCCGAACTGTCTCCAGTTTATCTGCACTTTTTTAAACAAACTCTATCAGATCAAAAAAAAGATAATTTTAAAAGAAATATTTTTATCCGGAAATAATATCCAACCCTGCCTAAATGCAATCTAGAAATTTTACGGGCAGTGCTCTGAGAAAGCAAAAGAATATTCTAAATGATGTGTTGCAATCTGAAAGCGGGCAAATGTGTGCAAATCTGCAAGCAGCCAAATGTTTGCAAGCCTGTGAGCAGATAAATGTTTGCAAAATGTATAAATCAACTGATAAATATTGTTGGTGATTTTTAATGTATGTATGTACGTAATTTTGAAAATAAAATAAAAAATATTTAAATTTTTCTGAATTGAAAACGATCTAAAAATAAAAGTTGAGGAAAAAAAAAAAAATATGACTAGTAAATTAATGTCGATTGTACGTTTAAAGCCTTTATTTTTTGACTGAAAAAATAACTTTTGATGATAACCAATGTCTATGCTATTATCTTATTTATAAAGGAATTGAGTCTTTGCCACAAACTAAAATTTTCTAATCCCTATATCTTTGCAACCTGATGGTGTAGACCTTTGATATTTCAAACTTAGATAATTTGATCTATCAGAATTAATAGTTTGAAATATCTAAGGTCTACGACATTGGGTTACCTAAATACAGGGATTAGAAAATCAGAGATTTTGACAAGGATTCAATTCCTTTGCTTCGAATAACACAGTGCAGACAGTCTATATTTTAGAAGATTTGAAGATAAAAATACTGATAGAACAAATTTTCTCCAATTTGCTTGGGATTTAATAAAACGGACTTTTGAAAGATATCAATTTGAACCCAAATATCATAATTAATAGAATTAAATAAAATATTGAAAATATAAAATCAGTTGAAATATGTGAAATTGATCAGATCAAATAAAAGTGACACTTCACAGCACATTACCTAAACATTTCTGATCAATTGGTGTAAAATATGTGAAATTGATCAGATCAACTAAATGTGACACTTCACAGCACATTACCTAAACATTTCTGATCAATTGGTGTAAAATATGTGAAATTGATCAGATCAAATAAAAGTGACACTTCACAGCAAATTACCTAAACATTTCTGATCACTTGGTGAANTACCTAAACATTTCTGATCAATTGGTGTAAAATATGTGAAATTGATCAGATCGAATTGAAGTAAAACTTCATAGCACATTACCTAAACATTTCTGATCAATTGGTGTAAAATAAAAAATTTTATCATACAGTGTGTACCTTAAAACATGATAATTTCTGGATAGAAATTGTGTAAAATGGATAAAAGTAAATAATTCGAGATAAAGAACCACAAATGACATTTTACCATTTAAGGCAAAAGACTTAAATCAACCTTTGGATAAAAATTGTAAAAATCCCAATTAGTTAAAAGTGAATTAAAAATTTGGTGATGGGGATGGACCAAACCTCTGTAGAGTAAAAAAAGTAGATGTTAGTTCCACATTTATTGAAAATATATTTTGGTGGTTGTTCTAACGATATAATAACAATCAAAATCGATAAAAAAATGTTAAAAACCACAAGAAAATAAACAAACAAAACAGATTATCTGAAAAAAAAATTGGACTGTCAAATGGAAAAAAGGGAAACGAACTCAGGTCAAGAGGTGGAAAAAAGATAATTTGCAAATATTCACTTTTTAAAAAATGTTTTAAGACAATTATCATTCCCTGAGATTGTTTCTGTCAGGAAGATTAAAAACAAACTGTTTATATATATATATGTGTATAAAGTGGCAGTGGGTGTCGATCTAATTAACGAACTTTTACGTAAATCGGGGGAAGGGGGTATTAACCTTTTAAAGAATATTGGACATAAACAATACTCTTTTTTTTAAAAAAAGTGTTAAAAAAAGTTATCTTTCGATATTTTTATATCATCATCAGTCCTAGGACAGAGGAATTAAGTCTTTGCCACAAACTCTGATTTTCTAATCCCTATACTTTTCCAACAACATGTCTTACACATTTAATGTTTCAAACTATGAATTCTGATGGATCAAATAATCAAAGTCTAAAATATTAATGGTTTACACCATCAGGTTGCTAAGATATAGGGATTAGAAAATATGACTTTGTGGCTCAGTTCCTTCGACTAATAAATTATAAAATTATAAAATTATAAAATTATAAATTATAAAATTATAAAATTATAAAATTATAAAATTATAAAATTATAAAATTATAAAATTATAAAATTATAAACTATTACAAAATGAATAAAGTATTTGTCACAAACTCAAATTTTCTATTTATCTGAGCAACCTGATAATAGTTTATTGTTCGTAGGAAGAAAGTGTAATTATCAAAATTGTTATAATATTAAAAGAAAAACCGTGGAATAATTTTGATTATTATACTTTCTTCCTACGCATAATAATATTATACCACATTCTTGGAGGATTTGAATACATTCCCAGAATTACATTGATAACTTTTATTTTAACCTGAAAGGACCAGTAATTTGTAATAACTGTTGTAATAATAATACCGGTATTCTATCAATTAATAATTCATTCCCCTTATTAGGGACCTAGATAGGGGACGGAGGGGAGAGGTTTTCGTATAAATATTTTTTCATGTCCATTATAATAATTATTTTAAGATTTTAGGTCTTTCAGAATTTTAGGCCATGAAAATAAAGCCAACTGTCCCAGGGATCGTCTGCAACCGACTCCTGAAAAAGACTAAGAATCATTTCTATGATGCAAAATCAAATCAGGAAAGGAAAATAAAATTATAAAAAAATAATTAATATTTCTACAAACAGAAAATTATGATTTTAAATTATTTAAAACCATATCATACTTTAGTTAGTCTCTTTAAAGGTTAAAGATCCAAATAATTTTTTTTCCTAGAAAAACTTAATATCTCTAAATAGATTAAATTTTATCGGACACAAACAAAGAAAATGACAATTTAAAATCTTATCAAACCATAAATTCTTTTAGGAAGTGTCTTTAATATACACCCATATTAGTCGCATCTAATTCATTTTTGCTCCATATCTTAAAGGTGTTCTCTAACTCATCAATCCATCTCCGCAAGGTTGTACTAGATGCTCACAGTGACATCTTGTCCGTCTTAGTTAAATACTTGAGTACTACTGTAAGATCACCCATCCTCTCTATGCAAAGATAACTTGTTGTCCATTCTAAACTGTTTCTTTCTTATCTCTGAAATTAGGTCAAACATTAACATACAATTAGGATCCATTGAAGAAAAACATAAATCTAATTAATGTTAATTTGGAATTATGAATTTACAAATTACAATTGAAAAGAGGTTTGATTTAGTTGGATTAGAAAGATTACAAAAAAGAAACAAATTAACATGAACACTTTTAAATATTTTAAAATATTTGCAACAAATATAAACAAAGAAACCGCATTCAGATTAAATAACAAAGCAAACATATTCACAAAAATGAACGTTTGTGTTGACTGTAGAAACCAAAAACTGCCATAAAAAGTGTCATTTAGAAGAATTAAAACAAAGTAAAAACTTTGACAACAATAGAAATCTTGAATCTAGAAATTCGGAGGATACTCTATATTGATAAGCATTCGTCCGAGTAATATTCATCAGTTCTTAATTATCTGTGTTCACAGGTTACGACTCAAATTAAACAGAAGAATACGGAGAGTTTCTATGCAAACAGCAGATATTCTTTCTCCATTCACACACAAAATCTTCAATCTATTCCCTGCTGTGCTTAGTATCTCCTGGAGTCCTTCTTCAGTCAACTCATCACAGAATACCAGTTTTAGGTTCTCCAACATAGGGAGAGATTTTACTCCGTCCTTAAATCCGACCCCTGTGACACTAGTCCAGGATACATCCAGATATCTGAGTTTACTCCCAGATATTCTCAGTATCTCCACCAGTCCTCCATTTGACAACTCATCGCAATCAGCTGTCAGCTGTAGCTTCTCTAGGTTAGGAAGAGTGCTGGGAAGACGACCAGTAATATCTCCTGTATTCTTCATACCATAAATAGTAATAGATTTTAAATTGTTATGAGAGAGTGTTCTCAGAACGATTTCATCCTGATCCTTATTTTCATATTCATTCTCATGTTTAACAAATCCTATACGGATAGATTCCAGCTCCTCGTGTTTCTCCACCAAGTAGTTGAACGCTGGACCACAACCAGGTGTAATAAGAGTATAGATTGCCAACTCTAAAAATAAAATATATTCACTCTTCTACAATTATGATTGTTTTGTGGGTTTCAAGTTCTGAGTATTCTCTCCGGAGAATGATCATGGAGTTGAGTTTGGAGGTTATAGACTTCTCCGGAGATAAAAATGATAAGTTACCCTACTTATTTAGGACCCGGAGTAAAGATTGTGAAATCAGGTATCTGCGGAGAAATGAACCTAAAGAGATTTGAGTCCTATAGATAATATAGAATTTTCTCCGGGTTTAAAAGTATATGAGTAAAACTATGAAGGAACGATTATGACAGAAGTGTTCAAGTTTCTACTGGTCTGAATATAAGCAGTACGGAGTTGGAAGACTTTAAATATGACGGAATGATTTAAGTTCTATGTAAGAAAGCAAGCAGGGGCCTTCAGATTATGCATTAATACAGTACCGGCTTATCTAAGTGTTAGTTTAAGGGAACCATTATGTGAACGGAGAATCCTTATTGCAAAGGTATTAAGGAGATTGATTGATTGTCTTCCGTGTAAAGACGACCTAAAATATGTGCAATACCGGATGGTTTAGAATGAGTTTCATTTTACCGTGAAATACCCCCTGAGTTCAAGATAAGGCGCGGTGGTTAAAAGATCGATATTTATTGTTTCCTCAAGTTAAATTAGGTTCAAAGAGTTAAAGTTTCAGAAGGATGTATTAGACGCACGGAGACAAGTTGGTTTTCGTCAAGGTTTTAGACGTATTGTGACGCAATTTGAGGTAACCAAGGCTTTTTGTAAATGAAATAGTCTTCGGACCGATAAACTATCTGAGCCCTTAGAATGAGACGCTATGTGAAGCAAAACCCGGCTTGAAGATTTTATTGTGATTTTAGTACTAGTAAATGATCGTATTTATATATTTCTGATAACCTTTTCTTTGTAGATATAAAACCTTAAGTATTTATTTTATTTTATTATTTAGAACGAACGCTGATTGCTGTATCTTACAGAAGATATGTAGAGGATCTGACGAGTATTTTGCAGCGTTCAAGTTCCGTTCTAGCGACGCAAAGATGAGTTCAAGGTAGCAATTTATTCATATTTAAATACGGTTTCTTGACATCATAAGCCTCGAGTTTTGGGGTTTAACAATGATATAAAGATATATTCACATATTACTTTCAAGTTAATATCGGATTTTGAAATAACTTGGCAAAATTTGGTGATAAAAAGTTTTATTGACAATTTGGGACGGCATGACTATGCAGAGTTTAACTCCACTTGACAACTAGTTGTTCAATCCAGTTCTAGTTGATGGGTGACATAAACAATTTTTTCTCAATAGTTTATCGAAGAAGAAATTTGACAAAATATTAATCAAAATAAACAATTTTAAAATTGTTTAAAAATTCTGTTTAAAATAAAAAATATTTAATTTAAATGTGTTATGAGAAAATTTGAGAATGAAATTGAAAATGTGTATTACGGACTATATATTGAAGGTGTTACCTTGAATAGTACGTATCTCGTCTGATAATCTTTTCAGTCTAGAAGAATCAACTTCCCCGTGTATCCTCCAAACCTTGAAGGTGTTCTTTTCCAACTCATCAATCCGTCTCAGCAAGGTTGTACTTGATGCTCTTAGTGATCCCTTGTCCTTCTTGGTTAAATACTTGAGCACAACCATTAGATCATAAACTACCATGCTCTCTAATCCTGATAACTTGTTCTCCATTTCCTCTGTGTTTTTATTCTCTGAAAATTGGGAAATTAAACTTTAAGACTTTAATGACTCATCATGAAAAATCCCATTAAATAATATAATAACAGTCAAAGAATAAATGAGAAAACACTGATATAGAAACCACTAAACAGGAATTTATAAACGATGAGTGGAGTGGAATACATTTATTTGTTAAATCACAGATATTCACTATTTCAGTTCTGTATCAATTCATCAGTAAATTCTGTACTAGTCAAGTAAGTACTCACAAAAGGATATTGTTTACACAGAGTTTCCATATCATCAGAAGCTATATTGGTTCCGTATACATAAACAATAAACAGTCTTTGATCTGCTTCCTGGGATTCTCCATATCTCCTGGAGTCCGGAATCAGTCAGCTCAGGGCACCAACACAGGTTCAGATTCTCCACCATAGGGAGATATCTTACTTCTTCCGTGAACTCAGCATCTGTTATTTTAGCCTCAGCTACACTTAAATCTCTAAGTTTACTCCAGATATTCTCAACATTAATTTCCATGAATAGGTTTACTATTAACATTCAATGAAGATAAAAAAATTGACATTCTAGGATTTTGGAGATAGAAAACTTTCATACATTTTAGAAAAAAGTTGACAATATGTAAAGATGCTATTGAAATTAAACAAAATAAAGTGTAGAATTGTTTTAAAAATAAAAATTTATTTTAATTGTTTTGAATGAAGATTCTTTGTTGATAAGATACCCCACGAGTGTATTCCGTTAAAAAATTGAAATTAAGAACAAACTATTAATTTTAACGTATCAGAAATAAGTTAATACAAGGGTTACCCTGAACACATATTTTTAACATTAACAATGTTTAAATGCGCTGCACAGCTGATACAAAGAAGCAATGTTTTTGCGCAGGTTTCCAATTTTACAATCTTAATATTATTGTGAAATGAATCCCATATTGTGAGACATAATCTTCTACGTTCTTCTGATCTTCATAAATCTGAAACAGAAGCAGCAGGTTGAGGAAACCCTCTCCTCCATCTCAACCTTGAGTAATAAGAATGGTTAAACTTCTTAGAAGATAAATAGATATTGTGTACCAATTGGTACATGCAGAAGAATATGTACAGTTGAAAATATGTACATGCAGAAGAAT
>NW_019396259.1:629494-645539 GCF_000591075.1 Eurytemora carolleeae | reverse complement strand
TATATCACTCCTTCATGTTTACTTTCAACATGTTTCTTCAGAGCATTTGCCGTAGTTGCAACATACTCATATTGAGAACAAGGATATCTCACTCCTTTGTGTTTATTTTCAACATGAATCTTTAGATGACTTGCTCTTTTTGCGGCATATTCACATTGAGGGCAAGGATATCTCACTCCTTCATGTTTAATTTCAACAAGTCTCCTCAGTTTATCTGCTTGAGATGCAACAAAGTAACATTGAGAACATGGATATTCATATTTACTCTTCTTGATTCTCTCTGATTTTGGTTCGATCACGTTTTCTCCTGAATAATAAAAGATTAAATAGTAATCTTTAATATAAAAAATAGAGCGTTGGAACATATGTGTCTGTTTGCAACGGTGTGTACTTTATACTTCTGAATAGTTAAAAATAAACATTAATTTTTTATACTTTTTAGTTTCATTTTGCTAAACTGGCAAATATATTATAAATAAGATTTTGCAACATAACAGGTAATAAATTTTGCTTGAGTTTATTACTTCTAGACGTCTCAGCCTTTTAATTTTTTTAAATTAAATAAATATTAAGTTGAATAAAGATTCAGCAAGATTCAAACAAAGAATTGAACAAAACTTGTTTATAAGAGGTTTTTATACAATACTCTCCTTTAACTTTTTGATGTGTTTGTGTGTTTGTTTGCAACCGTTGGTACTTTATTCAGTTATTAAAATTAATCAGATTATATTGTGTTAAATCTTTCATAAATCTTACATAAATCAATAATGCTTCGCCTTGACTTTTACAGAATATATGTAAATGACTAAAACTGACTGGTTATTTATTAATTTATTTTTTATTGATAAATTATAAAAATTATGCAGTCAATTAATTATACAGTGTTTATAAGTTAGAATCATCCTAGGACACTGATTTTATGTTTGAGAACTCAAAAATTTGTATTTTACAATGTTCATGCATTTCTAGTTTTGAAAAGATTCAAACAGAAGTGTGGGTTTGCGCGCTTTTTGATAAAAAATCAGATTTGTTCTCACACTTACGTAGTTTTGACTCAGAATTCAGATAAAAAGTAGCGTGCGATATATCAAAACATAGGTAACTTGGGACAAGGAATTCATTTTGAACCAAAAAATGAAATTGAGAAAAAAAGATAGGCGGTGACAATATAACTCTATCTCTTCCTTTATCTCAAATTCTTCCATGTTTAATTCTTCTTTAATAATCTCTGCCATTTTATCTGAAAAATAGATTCAGCATTTGATATACGAACTAGATAATAAAAGTTAAGAAAAGTAAAGGAAAAATATATTGTAGAATATGGAAGGATAAAAGAAAAGCTTTGATATTCTTACTTTTTATAGGCAATTAAAGCAAAGAACTTGATAGATAAAAATCCTGTATTAAAAACTAAGCTTCAACCATCATAAAACTGTTTATTATCTATCTATCTATTATGACATCCCAATAACACGAATGTTACCAGGTAAGACTGGAAACAATCTATAAAGCTAAAATCTATTCGAAAACTGAAGTCATTATATTATATTCTAATTTTTGTTTTAAGAAACAAACTGAAAATTGAAAGAAAGAAATTTAACAGTCAAAAACAAAAAGTTATTAGGGAAAATTTAAGGTTTTACAGAATGATTAGAAATTCTAGATGTCATGTTTTTAGCTGAAGACTTGTATTGCTTTAAAGTTTGGTATATTAGAATGTTCTTGTCCCCCTTTTTGAAACACAACACTTACGCCTCTATTTTGTATTTTTTATCATTTACTGACAAAAAGCTGTTCCTAATATAATAAATGTTTTTGGAATAGTCAACAGCCCAAAACTAAACCAAGTAGAAAAATATTATGCTACCGACAAAATTACCAAATAAGAATAAGCTAAATACTATTCAATTCACTTAAAAATCTGATTTTAAGATAAGATGCAATGAGTTTCGAAAATCCCACAATTAAAGATAAAAGTTTGATAGCCATTGATCATGGTAATCTTCCGATCTCTAGTTCTAGATGCAGCATGTTCGCATTAAAAATAGGAGTATCTTACTCACTTATGTTTATTTTTAAAATGTTTATTCAGATCTCCTTTCCAAGTTGCAGAATATTTACATTTTAAACATAGATATCTCACTCCATCATGTTTACTTTCAACATGTTTCTTCAGAGCATTTGATGTAGTTGCAACATGCTCACATTGAGAACAAGGATATCTCACTCCTTCATGTTTACTTTCAACATGTTTCTTCAGAGCATTTGATGTAGTTGCAACATACTCACATTGAAAACATGGATATCTCACTCCTTCATGTTTACTTTCAACATGCATCTTCAGGGAACTTGCTGTAGTTGCCGCATATTCACACTGCGAACAAGGATATCTCACTCCTTCGTGTTTACTTTCAACATGAGATTTCAGGTTACTTTGTTGAGTTGCAACATACTCACATTGAGAACAAGGATAACCCACNGTTAGAGTAGACCCTATCTCACTGCACCACTTCCATTGAAATTGAATAAAATTAATAATATTTTTAAAAATCATCTATTATTTATAATTTAAAGGTATTTTTTTCGATTTTAATATGAATTTCCAAATTACCTGAATTACAATCCTCATATTCGTCTTTAATGATTAGCTCGGTGTGAAAATCAGGATCAAATACAGGTTTACTGTTTTCAACATCTTGTATACCTAGAAAAAAAAAACATTGGTTTGCTATTGGAGCAAGTTTCCCCACACCTCCTCAACTCAGCTTTAGTCAAATAGCTTTTAAAACGTTTATACATGTCATACACTGATTACAACTAAAAATCAAGCATATTTTTGCTTTTGCATCAATTTTTCTTGAATTAATTCTTCATTTATTTGTTTGTTTGTATTCAATAAACGTCAAATCTATCTGACCAACAATGTTTGTGACAAAACTTTACCCACATGACCCCCAACCAGAACAAAATTATGAAAAATCTTCCATTGTAAATAGGAAAAAGGCACAAATAGTGATTTCTGAAATAATAGACAGAAATCATCTATGTTATTGAATTAGCACAAAACCTTCTTAAACTTTTGCTTCAAAAGTTAAAATAGAAATTATTTCTAAATCTCTTGTTCTACAAAAATCCAAATTACCTGAATCTAAGTTCTTGAATTCATCTTTGATAATTAGCTCAGTGTGAAAATCATGATCAAATACAGGTTTATGCTCTACTGTTTCCTGTATCTCAGTATTCAATTCATCTAAACATAAAACTTACAGGTTTACTCAAGATGTCAGTATTTTTTTCATCATATTCCACTCTCTTCCATTTATGAAAAAATATTCTTTGAAGCTTTTCTAGGCTTTTATTTTTATTTTTTTTACTATTGATTTATTAATTTTTTCTTACATGATTATTTCTTAGTGTTTTCAAGTTTCTTGGACATTTTTATTGAATTTTCTAAAAAAAATTACAGTAATTTACAATTTTCCTAAAATTAAACTGTTCTATTGATTATGAAACATTTTAGATATATGCTTATGACAATATGAAATTATTAAGTTTACCTTGTATTCCTGTATTTGCCATCTTTATATCCTCTTTTACATTAACAGTGCATTTAGCCTCTACTGTAAAGGAGGGAATAATTTCTTCCTTTAAGGAAACTATCTCTTCTTTTATCTCAAACTCTTCTAAATCTAATTCCTATTCCTCTTTCTGAGTCTCTGCCATTCTATATCTGAAAATTAGATTAAATATTAAATTCATTTAAGCTACTATAAATCATGTTTTATAAAAATGTGGTTATAAAGACAAAATTTTGATCAAAAAATTGCTGAAAATCTAAAAATTAACCAAGAGCAAAACACAATTAAAAATAAATCAACGAAATATTAATGGAGCCAAGAAGTACTAACAAGAAATTTTATTAAAAGTTCTCCAAAAGAATGGGATAAATTGCCTGAAGTGAATATTCAACACCATATACTGGAACAGATCAGCTGGTTTATTGGTGAAGATGTCGTGAACACCAGGAAAAGAAAATCCGCCAAAATTAAAATTGTTATATCAGCTTAAATGATATCTTACCTGTAACCCCTTGATACGGAATCAATTTATCTCTAACTTACACACTCATTTGTCATTTAAGTTGCCTTAGAAACGAAAAAGAACATATAGATAATGAATAGAAAAAATTTATTCATATAAATTTCTATTTTATGGGTTTCTTTACTGTTTTGATATAAGTTTCCACAAATTACCTAAATTACAATCCTCATATTCGCTTTAAATGATAAGCTCGGTGTGAAAATCAGGATCAAATACAAGTTTTCAACATCTTGCACACTTTTCAAGTTTACCTTTCATATCTGTATCCACAGAACATGTATCATCTACAGTAGAGGATGGAAGAATTTCTTCCTTGATGGAGACTATCTCTTCTTTTATCTCTTTTTCTTCTAAACCTAATTCTTCTGTCTGAGTCTCTGCCATTCTATATCTGAAAATTAGATTCAGTATGAAAAATAAAAAAAATATGACGTTATTTACTATAGTTCCAATGAACAATTTTTGTTAATTTTAACTATGTTTTACAAATATTTGTTTATTAAGTTTAAGTTTTTATTCATTAGGGTGGATTTATTACATTAATATGCAAAAATATTAAAGTCAATATTTACGAATATTCAGTTCATCAAGATTAAAAATAAAATGTATCAAAAGATCTTCAAAAGATTTAGATAAGTTGCCTGAAGTAAAGATTTATTTAGATAAGTTGCCTGAATTAAAGATTTAACACTTTATGCTGAAATGAATCAGCTGGTTTATAGGAAAAGATGCCGTGAACAGCTGATCAGCTGAAGTACGACGACATTTAGACTTTTCTTTAACATAATAATGACGACATCTAAACTATCAGAGTAAATTGATTGATTGAACACAGCTCCAATATCTCCACAGTAGATTGATCAAAGACAGCTCGGGTTTCTTCGGAGTAGATTAATTGGTTGTACACAGCTCTGATGTCTCCATAGTAAATTGATTGATTTGAAAATATCTCCAATATCTCCAGAGTAAAGATTGATTAAACTGCTCCGGTTTCTTCAAAGTAGATTGATTGATTGAACACAGCTCTGATGTCTCCATAGTAAATTTATTGATTTGAACATAGTTCAGATATCTCCAAAGTAGATTGATTAAAGACAGCTCCGGTTTCTTCAGAGTAGATTGGTTCTCACAAATATCTACCATTTAATCTGGAAAACCACATAATCTCTAGAACTCTGGGTTGTACTGGAGAATGGGGTGTGTGGGGCTGACTTGGATCATAGGAAAGTAATCTAGCTGTCTAACCAGGAGAAGCCTGTTTTTCCCTCAGTGGATGCTCCTTGTTCTGATGAACCTCTGCCTGGTCCTAGTTCTGTGATGAGCAGGGAGTCCGCGAGATCCCAGAGCTGTTCCTTTCCAAGAGGAGCTGGATTTCAGGTTCGAGAGTCCTCTGGAGTTGGAAGCTATTGAGCGTTCCTGGTTATGTTAAGCCTGTTGAGGGTCCAGCTATAATAGTGATTTTAAGCCTGTTAATGGTTTAAGGAGAACTCTTGACGAGTTTCCTAATAATAAGTGATTTTCTTTGTTAAACTTTGAACAATTATTCTCAGAATCTTGAACACTGGTTAAATTTTTCTTAAAGATGGCAACTGATGAGCTGCTCTACTATGATTCTTAACTCCTGTGATTTCTTCATTGTGTTCTACAAGGAGTTGAAGCAGTTCTTTCCCGGTTCCTTGGATGGGTTGGGGGAGTGTTACACAATGTAATCATCTCGTTCTAAACTTCCCACCCCTGAGCTCTCCTCTTAGAAGATGTGAAACCCCTGAGTTGAGAGAGGGACCATGTTTGTAGTAACTTTCTGAAACCAGTTTTGTTTAGTAAATATTATATAGTTATATAATAATAATTGATTTCAAAAGTTTAAGGAAAATGAAAAAAACTTTCCTTGAAAGGTGTAACTTCAAAATTATGGGATTCTAGTAACTAAGTCATCTGTAAAATATTGATGTTTAAGGGAACAAATAATTTTCAGGATATCTTAAGACCTCCGTGAGTAATTATTATTATTATCATCATTTCAAAACACTAGGGTTACGCCCTTTGCCTCTCAGGGATTTCCTGCCGAGCAATGGTATGTTTTAATACATAACCAAGGAAAACATTAGTTCTCCTATTTTGATTAAAAACTAACTTTGAACACAAAGATAACTAACACGAATGCTTATTCTTAACATGTCTCGTTAGACCCTGTACTGAATGTGCAGCATGCTCACATTGAGAGCATGGATATCTTACTCCTTCATGCTTATTTTCAATATGCTTCTTCAGACTACTTGCTAAAGTTGCAACAAACTCACACTGAGAACAAGGATATCTCACTCCTTTATGTTGACTTTCAACATGTTTCTTAAGAGCACCTGCTGTAGTTGCAGCATACTTACATTCAGGGCAAGGATATCTCACTCCTTCGTGTATACTTTCGACATGTTTCTTCAGATCACTTGCCCTAGCTGCAGTATAATCACATTTAGGGCAAGGATAGTTTACTCCATCATATTTACTTTCAATGTGTTTTTTCAGATTATATGCTATAGTTGCAGCATAATCACACTTAGTGCATGGATATCTCACTCCTTCATGCTTACTTTCAACATGCATCCTTAGATATCTTACTGTAGTTGCAGCATATTCACAGTGAGAGCAAGGATACCTCAATACTTCGTGTTTACTTTCAACATGTTTCTTCAGATTATTTGCGGTAGTTGCAGCATAATCACATGTAGGGCACGGATATCTTACTCCTTCATGCTTAATCTTAACATGTCTCTGCAGACTACTTGTTGTTGTTGTAAAATATTCGCATTGAGAACATGGATATGAGTATATAATCGTCTTGACTTTCTTTGGTTCAGACTGCAAAGGATCCAATTTGTATTCCAGGTTTTCTTCTGAATAGTTAAATATAAATATTAATTATTTATACTTTTAAGTTTTATTTTGCTTAACTGGCAATTATATTATAAATAAGATTTTTGCAACATAACAGACAATACATTTTGCTTGATTTTATTACTTTTAGACGTCTCAGCCTTTTAATTTGGTTTAAGTTTAACAATATAAGATGCTGCATAACAAGTTTTAAAGCAATTGATTTAAACAAAGAATTGAACAAAATTAGTTTATAAGAGGTCTTTATACAATACCCTCCTTTAACTTTTTGATGTTTTCAAACCTCTAGAACATGCAAAAATGGATTAAGTTTGAGTTTGCAAATGATATATTTAGGCTGTGACAAGCAACAGACTCATAAAGAAAGCTTTTACAGTTGCCCTCAATACCTTCTAAAAGCGACAAAATTATGGAGACAATTATTTTTAATATTTTTACAAAAGCAATCGAGTCAAAATATAAATTAAAATGAATGGGAAATTTCAATATATTTGACTCTCAATGCAACTTGAGGTAATATAAAATAAAATATTGGAATTTAAAATCTATTTTAACCCTGCCCTTATAGGTCTTTAAATGTAAATTACAGTACGTTGCCAAGAATTTTTAACTTTATCAATTTATTTATTTATAATTTTTTTATGAAACAAATTAATTGATACATGTATTTAATGCAGAATGCAGATACTCATTTTTCCAATCTTCTTGTTTCCTGGCTGTCCTGTTTTGCTCATTCAATTAGCTGCAAACCCCCGCCCCCCCAGGAGGGTTAATATGCAGTTTCGAGTGCTGATCAGGCAATTTGTAGTATTTCAATATAAGCTCTTGAGTTTCTATATTTATTCCAGTTGTTTTTGATATCGGCCATCTATGCAGGTTTATTGCTGACATTGTTGTAATGAGAACTTCCCTTTGTCAGCTGCATTATATGTATCAGTGTCTTGCAGTAATTTAGAAATAAATTAAAAGACCTCCTAGCCTTAACTGCATTCGGCTAGGTTCAAGGTGATTTAGATGTACCCCCTAGGAAAGGAACACCCAATGAAACCAATGATGATCTCTCTCAGAAAGTTTTGATTAAGATTCCACAGCAAAGCAGTTTCTGAGTTCCACTATATCTGCTCGTGAAGTAGGATAAGGTTGGAATTTAGGAGGTAGGCGGATGAGGATGGGGGTGTAAGGGTAACAGGTATGAGATATACCATAGTCCTCACTTTTAACGTGTATTCCCACGTGGACAGATTTTTTAAAGAAAAAATAACCCGCTAAGCATGCTGTCCCATCGCTTTAAAACACGGGGAGTGTGTCTTTTGGCTATCATTGTCAGAGGTCTGCCATGAGTAATCCAGTTTCCATTTTGAGAGGGGTGAAAAACCAGTTTATGGTATTTGATTTAAAGTCTATTGAAGGCTCCCCCCTTAAAACCAGTATCAGCGTGTACTTCATCCCTGATGTTTTGAGTTTCAGTATTCCTTCTGTATTCATCTTTATTACTATATCTTGTTCGGGAATAATCACGCTTTCCACTCAGTTGTGGAGAGAAGTGACCTTGATATCTAGACTTCTAAACAAGTACAACGCACATAGCGCCCTTTCTCTCAACAGGCTTAGAAAGCTCTGCTGACACCCTTCCTCTGGGAGATTCGGATACACACTGTACTTTGCCAAGAATTAAATCAGAGGAAACTGAACGAATAAACATAGTTGCAAAATGTGCTTCTATTTTTTCAAGAAAATATAAACTTGTCATGATTACCTAGTATTTCTGTATTTTCCAGCTTTATTTCATCTTCAGGTATATTTACAAAACATGTTTCCTCTACTGTAGAGGTTATCCCAGATTCCTTGACATCTACTTCTTTCTTCACATGCTCTGCCATTCTATCTGAAAAATAAATAAGGATATTAAATAAATTACAAAAATATTCTGTTTTTATGTATAAAACCAATTTTTTAAATTATGTTTAGAAATATTTTATTTGATCAATTGTGATTATAGTCAAATCATAGTTAAAAGTTGGTAGAAAATAAATTATTTTTTTAATACAAAAGAAAAATATACAATTTAGATATACACTAGTTACGAATCTTCTCTGTATTTGTTCTTTTTTTGTTTTCAAATTAAAATTGTTCAGTTACAAAATGTAGAATTATTAAGTTTACCTTGTATTTCTGTATTTCCTGCTTTATTTTATCTTTAAGATATATTTACAAAACATGTTTCCTCCAGATTTCTTGACATCTGCATCTTTCTTCATAGTCTCTGCCATTCTATCTGAAAAATAAATGAAGGATATTAAATAAAATACAAAAATATTCTGCTTTTATGTATAAAATCAATTTTTTAAATTATGTTTAGAAATATTTTATTTGATCAATTGTGATTATAGTCAAATCATAAGTTGGTAGAAAATGAAATAAATAATTTTTTTATACAAAAGAAAAAAATTCAAAAGTATTAAGTTCAAATTTACAAAACAAAATGATTGAAGGAAATCAAGACTTTTTTATGCCCAACCTGGAAAAAATTATTCTCCTAAGCTATGGATCTAACTAGCTTAAAAAATAAGAAAGTCAGGCGTTGTTCAGAAGTTCTAAACAAATCGGAAACCTTTTTTCCGCGTTCTGCAAAGTTTTATTTTTAGTTGACATGTTTTCTGGCTTGATATCGGTTTAAATAAAAAAGTATAAAAAACAATTAAATTACTTAGTTAAAGCTTAGTGGTGCAAAGAGGAATAAATGATACAGTTTTTTATTTCTAATCAGTCTCCTCATATTGCTTGCTAAACATTCTCAAGGATATCTCTCATTTATGTTTATATCTCACTCATTTATGTATAATTCACTCATTTATGTTTATATCTCACTCATTTATGTATATTTCCCTCATTTATGTTTCTATCTCACTCATTTATGTATTTTTCACTCATTCATGTTTATATCTTACTCATTTATGCTTATATCTCACTTATTTAAACTTATATCTCACTAATTTATTTTCATATATCACTTATTCACTAATTTAAGTTTATATCTCAATCATTTATGCTTATATCTCACTCATTTATGTTTATATCTCACTAATTTATGTTTATATCTCACTCATTTATGTTTATATCTCACTCATTTATGTTAATATCTCACCCATTTATGTTTATTTCACTCATTCATGTTTATATCTCACTTATTTAGGTTTATATCTCACTCATTTAAGCTTATATCTCACTCATTTATGTTTATATTTCACTCATTTATGTATATTTTCTGCGTGTATCTTAAAGTAACTTTCCCTAGTTGAAGCAAAATCACATTCTGGACAAAGATATCTAACCCCTTCGTGTTTACTTTTCACATGTCTTTTCAGACCATATGATGTAGTTGCCGCATATTCACACTACAAACAAGGATATCTCACTCCTTCGTGTTTACTTTCAACATGTTTCTTCAGGTAACTTGCTGTAGTAGACGCATATTTACACTGCGAACAAGGATATCTCACTCCTGCGTGTTTACCTTCAACATGTTTCTTCAGGTAACTTGCTGTAGTTGCCGCATATTCACACTGCGAACAAGGATATCTCACTCCTTTGTGTTTACTTTCAACATGCATCTTCAGGCAACTTGCTGTAGTAGCGGCATGTTCACATTGAGGACAAGGATATCTGACTCTTTCGTGTTTTCTATTAACATGTTTCTTCAGAGCACCTGCTGCAGTTGCAGCATATTCACATTGAGAACAAGGATATCTCACCCCTTAGTGTTTACTTTCAACATGCATCTTCAGGCAACTTGCTGTAGTAGCGGCATGTTCACATTGAGGACAAGGATATCTGACTCCTTCGTGTTTTCTATAAACATGTTTCTTCAGAGCACCTCCTGTAGTTGCAGCATATTCACATTGAGAACAAGGATATCTCACTCCTTCGTGTTTACTTTCAACATGAGCCTTCAAGTATCTGGCTGTATTTGCGGCATATTCACATTGCGAACAAGGATATCTCACTCCTTCATGTTTATTTTCAATATGACTCTTTAGATGCCTTGCTGTAGTTGCAGCATACTCACAGTGAGAACAAGGATATCTTACTCCTTCGTGTTTATTTTTAACATGTCTCTTCTGATCCCTTGCTGAAGTAGCGGCATATTCACATTGAGAGCAAGGATATCTGACTCCTTCATGTTTATTTTCAATATGACTCTTTAGATGCCTTGCTGTAGTTGCAGCATACCCACAGTGAGAACAAGGATATCTTACTCCTTCGTGTTTATTTTCAACATGTCTCTTCAGATCACTTGCTTTAGTAGCCGCATATTCACACTGCGAACACGGATATCTCACTCCTTCATGTTTATTTTCAATATGACTCTTTAGATGCCTTGCTGTAGTTGCAGCATACTCACACTGCGAACAAGGATATCTCACTCCTTCGTGTTTACTTTCAACATGAGCCTTCAAGTATCTGGCTGTAGTTGCGGCATATTCACATTGCGAACAAGGATATCTCACTCCTTCATGTTTATTTTCAACATGAGATTTCAGGTTACTTTGTTGTGTTGCAACATACTCACAGTGAGAACAAGGATAACCCACTCCTTCATGTTTACTTTCAACATGTTTTTTCAGAGCATTTGACGTAATTGCAGCATATATACATTGAGAACATGGATATCTCACTCCTTCATGTTTACTTTTGATGTGGTATTTTAGATTGCCTGCTTGAGTTGCAACATACTCACACTGATTACAAGTGTAATCCACTTTACGCTTCTTGTTTTGGTTTGGTTTTGATTTAAAGTCATCAAATCTTTCAACCATGTTTTCACCTGAACAGCAAAAATATTATTTAATAATATTAAAAACATTTCTTTCTGCAAAACCAATCTTAAAAACTGTAAAGTAACCAATCATTTATATTTTTGTAATTTTAAAATCTAAAAAGTTCTCATTTATTTAAACCAAAAATTTTACTAAAAAAGATGGATTTCAAGAAACTTGTGATTAAATAAATAAATAAAATAGTTTCTCCATCAATCTGGAGAAAGGTTAGGGTAGACCCTATCTCACTGCACCACTTCCATTGGAATTGAATAAAATAAATTATATTTTTAAAATCATCTATTATTTATAATTTAAGGGTATTTTTTTTTGATTAAAAATTACCTGAATTTAAATCCTCGAATTCATGTTTTATGATTAGCTCAGTGTGAAAATCAGGATCAAATACAGGTTTATGCTCTACTGTTTCCTGTATCTCAGTATTCAATTCATCTAAACATAAAACTTACAGGTTTACTCAAGGTGTTAACTCCGTCCACTCTAATCTATGTATGAATTAAAATATTTTTTGAAGCTGTTATGAGATCTTATTTTGCATTGTTTTATTATCAATTAGTAAATATTTTCTTACATTATCATTTGATTACTTTTAACAGTTTCTTGGACATTTTTAATTGATTTTCAAAGACAAATATTGTAAAATTAAGCTCACCTTGTATTCCTGTGTTTTCTTTCTTTATATCATCTTCACATGTATCTTCTACAGTAGAGAAGAGTAGGATTTCTTCCTTGAAGGAAACTATCTCTTCCTTTATCTCAAACTCTTCTATATTTAATTCTTCTTTAATAATCTCTGCCATTCTATCTGAAAAATAGATTCAGCATATGAGAAGGGTGAAATCTTTTTGAAAAAACTTCTACAAAGTCTCAAAAGAAACATCTGGGTCTAAATCATCAAAACATGTTCAGCTGAATGCCAACAACAGCTGATCCATGATGTAAGACGACATTTAACATCTTTGGTTTTAGATAAAAGATGACATTTATATAGATTGTAGGGTTTGTCAATAAACATGGGAATTGAGAGACGACTTGAATTTCGTCTGTGAATTCTGATAATTCAAAAATTACATTATAAAGTGCATCACAAAAGATTGAAATTCGTACAGCTTTCTAAAATGAGGTCTACCTTCTTTGTATCTTTAAAATTAAGGAAGATTTTGTTGATTTTTACATAACTGGAATCTGAACCAATTTCTAATATCTCTTTCAATTTTGAAGGTGAAAAAATGACAGACCACATTGTGGAAATCCTGAGACTAGTAGGTTTTGGTGTTAAATGTTTTAACTGCAGTTACTAAAAAATCATATTTACGAAATAATCCCGCTTGGAACAAAGACGACATAGAAGTGGTCATTTCTTTCCCATGTTTATTGGGACACCCTGTAAAAGCTGTAAGATAATAATGAGAATTTAAAAAAATATTATAAAAACATGTGTTCATTCATGAAGTTTGAAATTTTGGACAAAAAAAGGAAGGAAGAACAAATGAAAATAATAAAAAAAAATATTGTTTAATTCTGCAAGCATAAATTTTCGATCAACTCTTTATTTTAGATGAAGTGTTTATCATTTGAATCTGTCAACTGTATTTACAGAATAATCATAATAACAGATATAATAATTCAATATTTAAATCTAGTAAAATTTATATATAACCATCCTTTCTGTAAGATATGCCATTAATTCCCTCTTAACTTTACTTCTTGTTTCTGGATTTATGATTTTACTCCTTAAAAGTTCTCGATATTTACTTTTTTTAACAGCTTCTTTTAACAAAATTTAAATAAATTTGAATTTGAATTATTTTTCAACGTGATTTCTTCAGTTGACTTGCTTAAGAAGATGGATTTCAAGAAACTTCTGATTAAATGAATAAATAAAATAGTTTCTCTATCAATCTGGAGAAAGGTTAGGGTAGACCCTATCTCACTGCACCACTTCCATTAAAATTGAATGAAATTAATAATATTTTTAAAAATCATGTATTATTTGTAATTCAAGGGTATTTTTTTCGATTTTAATATAAATGTCCATATTACCTAAATTACAATCCTCATATTCGTCTTAAATGATTAGCTCGGTGTGAAAATCGTGATCAATTACAGGTTTACTGTTTTCAACATCTTGTACACCTAGAAAAATACATTGGTTTACTCTTGGAGCAATTTCCCCCTCTTCTCCTCAACTCAAGAATTTTTCTTTTGACACTTTGAGAGATTAAAAATTAAACTTTTTCTCACAAAAAATTTTATCTTCTCCAAGAGTTATATTTTGAAGTATTACCCGCTTTTTTGCATACGGGGGGGGGATGTCTTCATACATAAAAACAGAACAATTCTGCTTTTCTCATTATTTGAATCAAATCCTCGAATTCAACTTTAATTATCAACTCAAGGTGCAAGTCAGGATCAAATACAGGTTTATTCTGTATTGTTTCCTTTATTCCATTATTTGATACGTCTAAACAACACTTACATGTTTACTTAAGGTGTCAGAATATATCTACTCATACCTCCCCCTCCCCACCTCCTAACCTCTCACTACCTTCCATTTATAAAAAAATATTCTTTGAAGCTTTTCTGAGCTTTTTTTTTTTTATCATCAATTTATTAATTTTTTCTTACATAATCATTTGATAATTTTTACAGTTTCTTGGGATTTTTTTTTTCAATTAAATCAAAAATATTTTAAAAATTATAAAGCTCAGAACGTTACCATTTTTTTTAATTCAAACTATACTATTGATTATAAAACATCTAAGTTTCTTGTATGAAAATGCGAAGTAATTAGGTTTACCTTGTATTCCTTTATTTTCCATCTTTATATCATCTTTGTGAAGAATAAAAGTACTTGTATCTTCTACGGTAGAGAAGAGAAGGATTTCATCTTTAAAGGAAACTATCTCTTCCTTTATCTCAAACTCTTCTATATTTAATTCTTCTTTAATAATCTCTGCCATTCTATCTGAAAAATAGATTGAGCATTTGATATACGAACTAGATAATAAAAGTTAAGAAAAGTAAAGGAAAAATATATTGTAGAATATGGAAGGATAAAAGAAAAGCTTTGATATTCTTACTTTTTATAGGCAATTAAAGCAAAGAACTTGATAGATAAAAATCCTGTATTAAAAACTAAGCTTCAACCATCATAAAACTGTTTATTATAAAATATAATATGAAATGGAAGGATTTCCAGGTAAGACTGGAAACAAACTATAAAGCTAAAATCTATTCGAAAACTGAAGTCATTATATTATATTCTAATTTTTATTTTAAGAAACAAACTGAAAATTGAAAGAAAAAAATTTAACAGTCAAAAACAAAAAGTTATTAGTGAACATTTAAGGTTTTACAGAATGATTAGAAATTCTAGATGTCATGTTTTTAGATGAAGACTTGTATTGCTTTAAAGTTTGGTATATTAGAATGTTCTTGCCCCCCTTTTTGAAACACAACACTTACGCCTCTATTTTGTATTTTTTATCATTAACTGACAAAAAGCTGTTCCTAATAAAATAAAGGTTTTTGGAATAGCCAACAGCCCAAAACTAAACCAAGTAGAAAAATATTATGCTAAGTACCAACAAAAATTACCAAATAAGAATATGCTAAATACTGTTCAATTCACTTAAAAATCTGATTTTAAGATAAGATGCAATGAGTTTCGAAAATCCCACAATGAAAGATAAAAGTTTGATAGCCATTGATCATGGTAATCTTCCGATCTCTAGTTCTAGATGCAGCATGTTCGCATTAAAAATAGGAGTATCTTACTCACTTATGTTTATTTTTAAAATGTTTATTCAGATCACCTTTCCAAGTTGCAGCATATTTACATTTTGAACATAGATAACTCACTCCATCATGTTTACTTTCTACATGTCTCTTCAGGTATCTTACTGTAGTTGCCGCATATTCACACCGCGAACACGGATATCTCACTCCTTTGTGTTTACTTTCAACATGCATCTTCAGGCAACTTGCTGTAGTTGCCGCATATTCACACTGCGAACACGGATATCTCACTCCTTTGTGTTTACTTTCAACATGTTTCTTCAGGTCACTTGCTGTAGTTGCCGCATATTCACATTGAGAACATGGATACCTCAGTCCTTCGTGTGTACATTCAAAATGTCTCTTCAAATTTCCTGCTGAAGTTGCAGTAAAATCACATTTAAGACATTGGTATCTCACTCCTTCATGTTTAC
>NW_019396259.1:545066-629476 GCF_000591075.1 Eurytemora carolleeae | reverse complement strand
TAGGCCTGTGGGGGGGGGGACATAGCTTGCGATACAACTGAGTTTCCTGTCTACATAGAAGGTAGTGAAAAACTAATTTATACAAAAATAAAAGAATTAAAAACAGAAATAATTTTGGAAGGATTTGATAATGAAGTTAGAGAGAAATTAGATAAACTAATGATTATGAGTAATGAGATAGGAAAGGACGAAACACTGTTTTGGAGGAACATCTTGATACTTGTGAAAAAGTTCTTAAATATAATAGAAAGGATTGATAGGATAGACCAGGTTTTGAAGAGTACAACTTTAACGACAGATGAAAATATGGGGTCTGAAGTTTTGACAATAAACATACATACGTATTTTAGCAGTATCATAGATCATTTCAACCAAGAAAAGACAAGGGGTAAAAGAGACGAGATTACATTCAATATTTTCCGTTCAATTGGAAAAAACAACGAGTACATAGACATGAAGAGTGTAGTAGATTGCAGTTCGACAGTCGAATACAATAAACGAAAAAATATATGTATAAAACGTTTTCTTAACATGATTAAAACCCCTGTAATAAATTTTATTGGTTCAGACATTTTGTTCCCGCTAATTATACTACTTGAGAAACCTATACCAGTACTATCAAATAATGAAATAAAACAAATAATGATAATGTTAGATTTAGGAGAAAAGTCAAAAAGTGAATTTATTTCAATACTCAGAGAGAAATTAGTAAACCCGGGAACAGATTACAATGAGGCAAGACAGGAAATAGAAATTAGGGATAGGATAATAACAGAAAGTACAACAGAACAGGAAGTAGGAAATAGGAATAGGATAAGTAGTACAACAGAAAGACAGGGAGTAGGAATTAGGGATAGGATAATAACAGAAAGTACAACAGAAAGACAGGTAGTAGGAATTAGGGATAGGATAATAATAGAGAGTACGACAGAAAATCAGGCACTAGAAAGTACAACAGAGAGACAGGAAATAGAAATTAGGAATAGGATAAGTAGTACAACAGAAAGACAGGAAATAGAAAATAGGAATAGTAAAATAGACACTACAACTGAAAAATATGAAATTAAATATCAGGTACAATCAGATATGCCCATCGAAAACTCATTAGAAGAAGAAAAACAAGCTAGAGTAGAAAACGATATTAAAATAACAAAAGAGGTCTTAGAAAATGAAAGAGATATAGGAGTATTAAAGGGACAGTTAGCTGAACTGATAGGGAATTTTAACGCAATACAAATACAGACATCAGACATTGACCAAGCTAGAGTAGAGAGTGACATTAAAATAGTGAACGAAGTTGTGGAAAATGAAAGAGATATAGGAGTATTAAAGGGACAGTTAGCTGAACTGATAGGGAATTTTAACGCAATACAAATACAGACATCAGACATTGACCAAGCTAGAGTAGAGAGTGACATTAAAATAGTAAACGAAGTTGTGGAAAACGAAAGAGATATAGGATTGTTAAAAGGACAGCTAGATTAACTTAAAGGGAATTTAAACGTAATCCAAACACGGACATCAAGTATTGAACAGAATGAATATACAGATATGGCAATTTTCGTATTTCTAAAAGAGATAATTAATTACCTAGAAAACATGAACTATTTATCAGAAATCAACACGTGGGAAAGAAAAATTTGCAGATTAAGTTTAAATAAATTCATCATAAAAGAAAAGATTTTAGAAAGTGACTTACTGCTAAAAACAATTATTCCAATTCCAACCTGCAATAATCTTATATGCTCATACCGAGTATATAATGGATACATCCTAAATGATAATGACTACATAAATGAAAAACATTGCGAATTCAGAAATTCAAATTATTGCGAAGAGTCAAAAAAAGTAGAACTATGCAAAAATATGGACTGCAAAGTAATAAAAAAGCTTAACCATACAAATGAAATCTTCATTTTTGAAAATGTCATGTTTCTCTATCCTAAGAAAACAATAACCTTGTTTAACTTAACATTTGTTAGGAATAAGAATTACTTGATCAGGTCGAAGGACACCATAACTTTTAATTTTGAAGGAGAAAATTACACTTTGTTAGGAAGCAATTTAGTTAGGGACATAGAAATAGTAACTTATCCAATAAGTTCTACAGAAAGCATTACAGATGTATGGACTTTAATAAATGACTACAAAGACATTATTGTAATTATAGGTGCTGCGATAATAGGTCTCATAGGGGCCACCTTGCTCATATATCTAATAAAGAAAAAATGTTGCAATGAAAACAATAATAACAGTAGAGTAATTAACATAAACAATACTAGGGTTAGATTCAGTAGACCCATTGAACAGTAAGAATGTAAAGAGGAGACATGTATATATATATAAATAAAAAAACAAAACAAAATGATAATTAATAGGTTTAAATAGGTTTCAGAAACATGGACGACATCCTGGGACAGCTTGTTAGACTTAGGTTTATAGGAACAATTATATGCTGCGTAAGGGGTTACATCCAGGNAAGGGGGGGGGCATAATGGGGATAGGGAACCAAGTAAGTATCATCGCTTTAAATATAACAAGGCCTGTAACTTATTGTCATAAGAACCAAAAATGGGTTTTTTTTCCTTCTCTTTAATTTTTAATTTTTTGAAGCAATAAAATTTATGTATGAACAAAAATTGGCCTTCTTTCCTTTTGGAAAACAGGATGTTTTCTGTAATATTTAAATAAACTTTTTACGAATTTTTAATTTTTGAAGAAACAGAATGTTTTCTTTTTTATAAAATTTGGTTTAAATCATTTATGACCAAAATATGTTTGTAGAAAAAATTGGTTAAAATTAAATTTTCTACACTATTAAATATATATTTGATAAAAACATTGGAACTTTTTAAAGAAGGGCATGTCCTGCCATGAGTTTTTATTAGTATTTTTAGCCATGCTATTTATAATAATAAGAATTTAAATAACCTTCATTATGTGTTCACATTATCAGAATTTTACTAAATCGTTTTTTTTTGTACAGATGGATGTTTTGCAAAAGCAAATTGTTTGTCTTTATACCATATCAAACGGAACTGAATGTTTTCGTAATATGTAGTTTTGTTTAAATATAGTTTATATGTGCTTAAGAAAAAATACAAAACAGAAAATATAAAACAGAAAATGAATACGAATTTAGTTATAGAATGTTATCGTTGCTTAAATTTATTTATTACCATTGCAATAGCAAATTGTTAAAATGTTTGAATCAGAATGATTTAAAAACGTATGTTGCTTACATTTAAAATTTAAATCTTATGTTGATTATAATATTATAATAATAGTGAGATCTTAAAAAGTGAAAAATAAACTTTGGAAAAGAATAGTTTTTGCGAAATTGAAGAAACTCTTTAATGGAATGAAAGTTAATCTGGTCCAAATAGCAACTTAGCCGAGTGCAGCTGGTGATATCACGATAGATAAATATATAGATACATCATGATTACTTTTATTGTGTTTGTGACGGGGTGAGTGTATCAGTGGTAATGCCTGTCCCTGAAGCAGATGCATCTCCAGCAGCTTCTGCTAGTGACTATACATACTATCTACCTGCTGGTAGTCCTAGTAGTCAGTATAGTGCTCAGGATGAGATTGGACAATTTGCTTCCCTCTGAAAAGAAAGACATTGAGACAGTTGATAGTATATTAGATAAGACCAAAACAGAATTAGGAAATGATAGTAAGAATAAAAATTTAGAAAATAATCCACAGTTATTACATAACCCATTAGAAATAATGAACAGTCATTTAGACAAAGTACTGGAGGAGGAAGAAATTGACAAGATTGAGGAATTATTTGAACAAAATCAAACTTACTATGGAGCTAATGTAGATAAAAATAATAAGACTTGTGTAGAAATTTTGGAAACTATTCCTGTAAACTTACTGGACACCCTGTATTTACAGGACAAACTGGACTTTCTTGAGATGCGATTAAATAATAAAACTGAGGACGAAGTGAATAAAATATTACTTACAAAATTTGAAAAGGACAAAAAATGCATTTTTTTACAGTTGAGAAATTTACCAGCGGTGTTACGTAGATTATCATCAGATAAGGAAGAAGGTTGGAAATTGCTGGAAAATATTGTAAAATTGAAGCCAATAATTGCGTTAAGTTTAGTGGCTAGGGCTAAATATCCAAGCCACGCGCCTCATAGATTTCATTATGGGAACCGCAAATGTTTTTTGAGATTTAAAAATATCGTTGAACGATGTTTACCAGGGATACTAATTTATGATCCAAAAACAAATTAATGGTTTATTTCCACATAATTATGATTCAACAAGTATAGTGTGAATGGAGAAGGTGTGCAGTTATCTCGGGTATCTGGCTCCTAAAAATATTTTTAAGAATTAATAATTAAAATTAACTAGTAGGATAAGAAATATGAAAGCAGTTAGTATTAAGACAAATATAGGATTTAATTAAATTGGTAAAATAGAAGTTTAAGACTATTAGTAGACACACACTCGAATTAGTAGTTTAATCCAATAAAATTCTTTTTTTTCATACTGGTCCTACTTTCTGTACATATACTCAGTAGAACCTCCTTTATATTCTTCATTGTTCCTTTAGTCCTTTCTTACTATATTCCATATTTACCTTAGTATTATTCATTTCCGACCTTTCTTTAAATCCATTCTTTACTTGTATTCTTCCTTTCTCTCCTTACTTTCTATCTATACTTTACTAAGTATTCTTTCTTTATGTCTTTTCTCTTAATAAATACTTTCATTAGTATACTTCCTTTCTGTCTTTTATTTTTATCCTTACTTTCCTTAGTGCACTTGCTTGCCGTCCTTTCTACCTTTCTCTGTATCTATCCCTTCATTAGTATTTATTCATATCTTTCCTAACTTAATATCAGCAATTTATTTTTGTTCTTCCTTTCCGACCTTTCTTTATTTCTATACTTGACTAAGTATTTTTATTTACGTCCTTTCTCTTTATCTATACTTTCATTAGTAATACGTTTAAACTTCAAAGCCAGGTCAACCATGTGAGTCCTAAGATATACGGTACCACACAAATTTTTAACTTAAAATGTAATTTACTTTTATTAATGAGTGCAAAGTACGTATGGGAAAAAGGGGGGGACGGATTGGTTTTAACAATAGATACAAAGGAGGTATCTGGCTCCTAAAAATATTTTTGAAGAATTAATAAATAAAATTAACTAGTAGGATAAGAAATATGAAAGCAGTTAGTATTAAGACAAAAATAGGATTTAATTAAATTGGTAAAATAGAAGCTTAAGATTATTAGCAGACACCCACTCTAACATTACTTTAATCCAATTAAATTTTTTTTTCATACTGGTCTTACTTTCTGTCCATATATTCAGTAGAACCTCCTTTATATTCTTCATTGTTCCTTTCTGTCCTTTCTTACTATATTCTATATATACCTAGGTGTTCTTCCTTTCCGACCTTTCTGTATATGCATTCTTTACTTGTATTCTTCCTTTCTCTCCTTACTTTCTATTCTATACTTTACTAAGTATTCTTTCTTTACGTCCTTTCTCTTAATCCATACTTTCCTTAGTCTTCTTTCTTTCTTTCCCTTCTTTCTGTATTTCATACTTTCCTTAGTAAACTTCCTTTCTGTCCTTTCTTACTATATTCTATATCTACCTTAGTGTACTTCCTTTCCGACCTTTCTTTATGTCCATTCTTTACCTGAATTCTTTCTTTATCTCCATACTTTCTATCTATACTTTACTAAGTGTTCTTTCTTTACTTTCTTTATTTTCTTACTATATTCTATATTTACCTTGGTGTTCTTCTTTTCCGACCTTTCTTTATATCCATTCTTTACTTGTATACTTCCTCTCTCTCCTTACTTTCTATCAATACTTTAATAAGTATTCTTTCTTTACGTCCTTTCTCTTAATAAATACTTTCCTTAGTATTCTTTCTTTCTTTCCTTTCTTTCATATATTCCATACTTTCCTTAATATACTTCCTTTCTGTCTTTTCTTTTTATCCTTACTTTCCTTAGTACACTTGCTTGCCGTCCTTTCTCTCTATCTATACCTTCTTTATTATTTATTCCTATCTTTCCTAACTTAATATCCGCAATTTATTTTTATTCTTCCTTTCCGCCTTTTTTTTGGTCTATACTTGACTAAGTATTTTTTTCTTTATGTCCTTGCTCTTTATCAGAAGGAGGTGGGGTGGATACTGTTAGGTTTAAAAGTTGGTTGAGTAACAGAAGGACGGATCCAGTGGTGGTCATTTTATCTAACAAATTCATTTCAAAATAAGACAAAAAGGGGGGGGGGGTTACGCAGATTTAAGATATATATGTAAAATAATTTTAAGAAAAAATATCTTTTTCCTTGTTATCACCGATTGAAAATCTAAGTAATGAGTAACTATAACTAGGATATGTACGTAAACCGGTATTATACACAAATAAAGTAAACATGTACTAGACCATAGAAAAAGTAATGACGCAGACATTATAGTAGAACAAAAATATGTATAATCTTTTTCCTTTTAGAAAAAAAATGTTGATTGGTAGCTCCTTGGGAAGACAATTGACACCGTTTATAAAGGGGAAGAAAATTATTTTCAAAGGAAAAATTAATGTAGGCTATGTTACGGAGTGTTTATTAGGGATACAGAAAGTAGATAAGATTATAATAGTAACAGGAAATGATATTTTTCCTTCCAAAATGTGCATGGGGCACAAATGCCTAGAACTATGCAACATAGATGAGGTTACTAAATCGTTTAATGATTTATTAGATGTTCTTTTCCAATACACAAACGAAGTACGCATAGTCGAACCACCTCCAAGATGCAAAAGGCTTCACTTTCAAACAATAATGTCTTAAAACACTGATTTACGAATTAAGATCCCCCCAGGTAGAATTTCTGATCGGGTCATTGTGTACAGTGGCTGTACAATAAGAAGTCTAAAATTCCAGATGCCCCCTCTATTACTAATATCTCGATGCTTGGTACTGTAAAAAGTCTGGTCATGCCATGCAAATTTGAAACTATAAGCCGGCATTGGATATGGTCAGGCGGGTACTAGCCGTGCATCAGTTAGGCTGGTACAATTGGGGTCGGGCCAGCACTAGCTGTGCGTCACTGAGACCGGTACAATTGGGGTCGGGCCGGTACTAGCCGTGCGTCACTTAGGCCGGTACAATTGGGGTCGGGCCGGTACTAGCCGTGCGTCACTGAGACCGGTACAAGGGGTCGGTCCAGTTCGAATTAAAATTGACATTAGTAAACTGTGAGATAAAGTCGTACTTTTTTACTCCAAATCTGTTGAATTCAAGCTAAATAAAAACATAAAATAACATGCAAACACATTTTGTCTGCATTATTTAATCTTAAAAAGTAATGCAAAAAATGCATTAACTTGTTATGGAAAAAATACTTAAAATTGATGAAAATTACAAGTTGAAAAGATAAATTCGACAAATAAGAGATTCACTTTCATTAAAATAAACATTTGAAGTAATTTTAAAATATTAATAAAAAAATTTACATATGAAATATAAACTTAGGTAAGTGAAAACTGTAATTCCACGTGTTGACAACTGAAATCAAAAAGTCGAATTCTTTGAATAGTTTTAATGATCGAGAAAGAATGTTAGAACGAGGGAGGGGAGGTCAGTTTCATCGTTTTTAATCTCCACGGGTTTGGAATCGAGCCAAATTTTTCTAATTTTTTCTTCCGAGTCGTATTCTCCTCATGTTTTCATCCGAGCCACATTCTCCTCGAGTCCTCATGTTCTTGTTGGAGTCGCATTTTTTCAAGTTCTTATCCAAGCCACATTGTCCTCGCATTATCACCGGAGCCGCATTCTTTTCGTGCACTTATTTGAGCCCTATATACGACGCAGTAACAAAAGTCATAATATGTTTGTCATAAATACATTTGTCATAATACGATTTTCATGCATTACATTTTTCATAAATTACAAAAGTCATAGATAACACAAGTCATAAATTCCATTTGGGTATATTCCTAGAGAACGATTTTTGGACCCCCCCCCGCCCCCCCATACGTTTTTTACATAGTATACAAATCATACATTTCTCATAATTTATCCCATTTTAACATGTTTAAGAAAGTAGAAAATACGCAATTTTTTAATCAAATCTGCTAAACTATCCTTTCTTGGAAAATGCATGGAACACGGATCGTCTTGTGAGATTTGATAAAACGTCTAAAAATGTGAAAGCTTCAGCTTTGCGGCAATTCTAACACCATTGTAGAGATAACAACACAGTGTGCTCTACCCTCGATGATCTGCCAAAGGCTCAAAGGTTACAGGTGTAAATCGTGCATTCCCTTTGTTGCGTAGAGATTACAGAGTCACTTGAAATTACGCTTTCAGTCCCTTTAATTTACTCAGAAATATTTTCATAAAAAACCTCAAAAAATACAAATATTTTGTTATTTTTTAATAATAATCTGGTGCACAAGTATACGAAAAAGAACTTTCAGTTTTGATAGTTAAGACAATATTTATTTATAAAGATTTGTTTTATAAGTGTTTTAAGTCTAGCCATGAAGATAAATTATCCTCAGACAAATTTACTTTAAAGTAATTAAATAAATGTTTTAAAATTAATGTATACTCTTATATAATTCCGATAAAGCAAAGTTTTAAATTAAGATTCAGGGGAATTCATTATAAAAATTAACATTTTCAAAAGAAAACCCTTTGGAAATTCAGTGAAAAAAGTAATTTTAGGTACATCCTAGGTAAATCCTGTGCATGTCCAAATGTCGAGTTAAAAATCTTAACTCTAGTAAATACCAAAGTACTTTTAAAATGATTAACCATTTTTTATTTCAAAAAAGTAATTTTATGGTTGTCGCTGTGTATATAAATAATCATGCATCTTTTATTCTGGTTTTAAGGAAATATATTTCTCCCAAATTTACAATGAAAAGGCATATTGAAACCTTAAAATATGAAAAATAAAAGTTGTTCTAAAAAATGAAAATTTAGAAATCAAAATATTCGTTTTTGAAACAGATTCCAAATATTTACCTGGCCTAAAAACCATTAACTTCTTCAATTCGCTTTGATACATATATCAGATCTTCAAACGTTTTAAAATCTCAGTAAGCATTTGTTGAATATAATTTCAATCTAGGATAATAACCAGGAGAGTGTCCCACGAAACATGACAGCAGCAAGACGAATTGAAGGTCGTCTTTGATCTAACTTGGGGCATTTAGTTGTAACCCTCAAATTCTAGAGTTAGTAATCACAAAATACCTCTAGTCTTGGCATTTATAAAATGTGGTCTGCCTTTTTTATTCTGTCAATCTAACTGAAGATATGAAGATTTCTATCAGATCTCGATAATTTAGGTTTTATTAAATAAAATTGAAATCTGAACGAAATTCTTAATATCTCCGCGGTAGTATTGACAGCTGAACAAATGGAAGACCACATTTTGGAATTGCCAGAACTATGAGAATTGTTTGGTTATTGTTTCAAGAATCATTCACGTGAAAGTATAGGTTGACTACTGAATGTCACAAATAATTCAAAGTTCAAAGACGACTTTCAATTGTCTTGCTACTGTTATGTTTCTTGGGACACCCTGTAGTAAGTTATTAAAATCACTTATTAAGTGTAATGGGGTCTGTGTACATTGCACAATTTCTTTACCTCATGTTCATTGGACTATTTATAGTCATAAATTAAGTCTAAAAGTCGACTTCCTAATTCGAGAGTTTTCTGGTTATCACGCTGTATTATCAGAATTTGAAAATAATTTTTCCGGAAATAAATGTATGCAATCGGACAAATGTCCCATTTAGAAAAACAGCGTACTGCAAGTGTAGGATGTCTTGGCGGATCAAGGTTATAATGCAAGGAAAATTATTTCAGAAGTGTATGCATCTATTGTAGTGCAATGTACTGTCTCTGGGCGCTAATGTAAACACAAGAAGGATGTTACAGTCTGACATGGAATCCATCTTTCACATAAAAAATTTATGAAATATTCTGGTCTTGGAAACTATTATGTGAATTATCAAAATTATCAAAATTTTATGCTTTTATCCTCCTCGGATACTAAACTAACACTGATGCATCTATTCTTGTTTACAAATTCCGACCAGAGAGAACTGGTTTCAAAATGTACGTAGAGTAAACGCAACTGCAATAAACTTTCCTTGCATTATAACCTTGCAGCGGGTTAAGTATATCCCACGGAAAATAACAAAGCAAGATGAGAATTTTAAATTTAATTGTGACTTTCAGTCGTTGTATCATTCTTAAAACAAAAAAGGCAGACCACATTTTGGAAATCCCAGAACTATAGATAATTAGTAATTATTAACTCTTTAACTTTAATACTAAAATTAGGTTGACAAAAAAATGCATGAAACTATATAAATATCTAAGACGACATTCAAATCGTCTAGCTACTGTCATGTTTCGTGGGACACCCTGTACATTTTTTGGTAAGTTTTTAGGTAAAACCACAGAAACAGATGATCTGAAAAACAATGGAGCTAAAAAAAAATTTAAAAAAGAACATTTTTATTTATAAAATTGTATATTTCATTAAAATATTTACAGAATTATTGTTATTTTTTGGATTTTCAGGTGAACGGGATTAAAAGAAATCTTTTTATTTCACTTGCTCCTTTCAAAACATAAAGCATGTATATTTTTAGCTGACGACTTTACGTAATTTATATTGTCATTTTCTTTAATGCAGCGCTCAGTGCACATGTATGCGCTTACTATATACCAAATCATTTGAAGACTTTATTTTTGAAGTAAGTCAAAATCCACCTTTTAATCGTCTTATTTAAAGAGAATCTGGTTTAATCGTCTTATTTAAAGAGAATCTGGTTTAATCGTCTTATTTGAAGAGAATCTGGTTAAATCGTCTTATTTAAAGAGAATCTGGTTTAATCGTCTTATGTAAAGAGAATCTGGTTTAATCATCTTATTTAAAGAGAATCTGGTTTAATCGTATTATGTAAAGATAACTGGTTTAATCGTCTTATGTAAAGAGAATCTGGTTTAATCGTCTTATTTAAAGAGAATCTGGTTTAATCGTCTTATTTAAAGAGAATCTGGTTTAATCGTATTATGTAAAGATAACTGGTTTATAAAGAGAATCTGGTTTAATCGTCTTATTTAAAGAGAATCTGGTTGCCATTTAAGTCTCGTCCACTGTAAGAACCCCATGTAAACATGTCTCTTAATAAAGCTGGAAACTAACATGATGTAAAACACAAGTAAGGGGTTAACAACAAAAGATTAGGCTTTAAAGGGACAGACCACCTATGTAAAGTAGTTGAACTCAGGTTTTTCAGATCTTTAAAAAGTGTATATGCCTCAAATGAATCCGAAAGAAGCTTTCCACAACACTGCATACTCAGTTCAACTACCTTACATAGCCGGTCTGTTCCTTTAAAGAAGACCCAAAATCTTTAAATTATTATCTTTTGTAAAATTTGAATCATTTCTGATTAGAAAAAAATCACAAAATGATTTTGCACAGAAATAAAAAAATCATAGTTGCGTGGAACCAAGAAATGTAAAGTGAAAGATTGAGAAAAAAGTCTGTACAGTTGTCTCTGAAGTAGGTTACTCTGTACTTAGACGTAAATCATAAATCATATTTAAAACTCAAAACAATTCAAAAATGTTACTTCTAATCGGAAATAAAAATTCAAACCATTTCAAAATTATCATTTTTAACGGAATTAATAGACAATATATATATACTATTTATTTAATGTAAACATGAATTTGTATATGATTGTATAGATATTAAATTTTAGGATTTTTTGATGATCCCTGTTAACTTCTTTCTAACTTTAAGCTTTCAGCTTCTAGTGTTATCTATAAAAAATATATATATTCAAAAAGCATTAATTTAGTACACGTTTTATCCGCGGTACTTGATTATCAATAAGGTTGGAAGACGACATTACGAAAACTCTTTTATCGGCTCCGTATACACTTCTGGGAAATATTGTATAATTTCTAATCTTCATCATTTTTAGAATTATTTGAAAAATAACAACGGATGGAAAACTTTTCAACATTTGGTTTCAAGCAGTTTCAAGGCCTTAATTCAGGTTAATTGGTATCTTTTCAAAATCAAGTAGAACATTCATTCAATTTGAAATTTTTTACAATTTTGCTATTATACAGTTCCAATCAGAAAGACCCGGAATTTATTGAAAATTAATCAGACGATTTGATTTGAATGAGATTTAAATGAAATCTAACCAGAATTCTTTATATTTTTGGTAATTTTGATCCGCAAAAAAGGGCAGAATACAGAAATGGCAGGAAAAGGTCTATTTTGTAATTATTATTTCATTAATCCTATTTTTAAAATTAGAGGTGGGCAAATGAATACTATAACTTTTTCAGATAGAAAAGACGATTGTAAAGTCATTATAATTGTCAATTCATTCCGGGTCTTTCTAATTAGGACTGTAGTAAAATTCATTATTTTATTTAAAACTATCTTAACATGTATATCTTAAAGGGACTGTAATCGATTCAAGCGACCCTTTATTGATAGAGTGGCATGTCCGAATCACAGCGGTACTCGGGAAAGTTTTGTCTGATCAATAATAAGATATTCGTGTTTATGTATTAATTTTTTTAATGCTTATTTTCTTTGTAGGGTCTCTGCAAAGTCAACTGCCCCTTTCTTGCTTTAGCAAAAATTGAAAAATTATCAGAATTAAACGTTTTCCAAGCCATAACCGGGACATTATCTGCCACAAGATTTTCAAGTATCGTCATGAATCGGACATACCCCTTGTCAAATGGTGGAACACTTGAAAATGCGGTGACAGTCCCTTTATTAGTTTAAATTTTAATCGAAAGTGTCAGGCCCAACCCAACCGATTCAGTGTAACCATATTTATCTTTATAAGTCATAAAAATTCATGATGAATTAATTCTCTTTCATAATTTGTAATTTTTTGGGCCTCACCTTAAGTTTGTTTCAGCAATCATTTTGAAACCATCATCTGCATAGCTCACAGTTGCAGTCCTATCAAGGCTTCATTCGGGAAAATTATCTCCTCCCCACTTCCAGCACTTTCAGATTCTTCTTTGGACTCTTCTGTTGTAATAACTTCTTTAGAAGAAGCTTCTGTAGCAGCTTCTATTGCAGCAGGTTCCTCAGGAGGAGCTTCTGTTGCAGTAGGCTCCTCAGGAACAGCGTCTGTTACAGAAGGTTCCTCAGGAGCAGCTTGTGTTGCAGCAGGTTCCTCAGGGGCAGCTTCTGTTTCAGTAGGTTCCTGAGGAACAGCGTTTGTTACAGAAGGTTCCTTAGGAGCAGCTTCTGTTGCAGCAGGTTCCTTAGGAGCAGCTTCTGTTACATTAGGTTCCTTTGGAGGAGCTTCTGTTGCAGTGGGCTCCTCAAGAGCGGCTTCTGTTACAGCAGGTTCCTTAGGAGAAGCTTTTGTTACAGCAGGTTCCACAGGAGCAGCTTCTATTACGGCAGGTTTCACGGGAAAAGCTTCTGTTACAGCAGGTTCCTTAGGAGCAGCTTCTTTTGCAGTGGGTTCCTTAGGAGTAGTTTCTGTTTGAGTGAGTTCCTCAGGAGCCGCTTCTGTTACAGCAGATTCCTTTGGAGTAGCTTCTGTTACTGTGGGCTCCTCAGGAGCAGCTTCTGTTGCAGTAGGTTCCTCTGGAGTAGCTTCTGTTACTGTGGGCTCCTCAGGAGCAGCTTCTGTTTCAGTAGGTTCCTCAAAAGCAGCTTCTGATGCAGCAGGTTCCTCAGGGACAGCTTCTGTTACAGCAGGTTCCTCAGGAGCGGCTTCTGTTGCAGTAGGTTCCTCAGGAGCGGCTTCTGTTGCAGTAGGTTCCTCAGGAGCGGCTTCTGTTACAGCAGGTTCCTCAGGAGCGACTTCTGTTGCAGTGGGTTCCTCAGGAGCGGCTTCTGTTGCAGTAGGTTCCTCAGGAGCGGCTTCTGTTGCTGTAGGTTCCTCAGGAGCGGCTTCTTTTAAAGCAGGTTCCTCAGGAGCGGCTTCTGTTGCAGTGGGTTCCTCTGGATCAGCTTCTGTTGCAGTGGGTTCCTCAGGATCAGCTTCTGTTGCAGTGGGTTCCTCAGGATCAGCTTCTGTTGCAGTGGGTTCATCAAGAGCAGCTACTTTTGCATTTTCCCCAGACGTTTCTTCCTCCAGAGTTTCATCCTCAAAAGTTTCTTCCACTGGAGTTTTTTCCTCAGGAGTTTCCTCCACAGGAGTTTCTTCCTTAGGAGTTTCCTCCACAGGAATTTCCTCCACAGGAGTTTCCTCCACAGGAATTTTCTCCAAAGGAGTTTCCTCCACAGGAGTTTCTTCAACAGGAGTTTCCTCCACAAGAGTTTCTTCCTCAGGAGTTTCCGCCGCAGGAGATTCCTCCAAAGGAATTTTCTCCACAGGAGTTTCTTCAACAGGAGTTTCCTCCATAGGAGTTTTTTCTACAGGAGTTTCTTCCACAGAAGTTTCTTCTACAGGAGTATCATTTTTAAGAGCAATTTCTATTATAGGTATTTCTTCCTCGAAATTGTCTGTGTAAGTGGTCTGGGATGGAAATGCACAAGGAACAGTAGCTCCGTATACATTTCTACAAACTCCTTCTAGAATACAATTTAACAATTTAACGATTTTTTGTAATTTACAAGATGGAGATAGGGGGGGGGGGGTCTGTAATGGTGTAATTTCAATCCTGTAACAGTAAGATAGGGTTGTCATTTTCACATGTCACACCCAGCTCTGTGAAGCATCTTAGGGGTATAGATTTGTTTAAGCCTTTCCAAAAAATAAGTTTTTTTTCTTGAAAGCTTCAGGTAAGTTTCTGGGAGGCCTTTTTGAGTCCAAAATGATCCGGAAGAAATTAAAAACCCTAAGCAGAGACCTTTTAAATGAACGAAATACAGGGTTTCCCACGAAACATTACAGTCGGTGAATAGTCTAAAATGTCTTTTTCCATAATTTTATAAGTTGTTTGATACTAAAGAGAATGATGAAAATATTGTAGGGCAATGATATTAGAGTAAAAAAATTTCAATGTAAAATTAATATGAGTTAAACATTTTTTTTAAAGAAACAAACTACGATATCTTTTACAATATCTAATATAGTATGTGGAAGAAGACATTCAAAATTATTCACCAACTGTGATGTTTCGTGGGACACCCTGTAAATGAACCTACTATATACTATAATTCTCTCCATGCAAGATTTCTTATTGGACATTGGGATTAACCAATGAAAGTTTGATTTGAAGATCATGAGCTTAACTATAAATCGACCATTCAAAATTTATCTATAAGCGCTTACCGTAGGGACTAGATGGATAATAGAACGGGGTGTAAATCGGTTTTTTGTATACAGGGAACTGTATACTGTTTATGGAGTAGGAGGGAGGATAGACCGGAGTCTTGAACCTTCCTGGGGAGTAAGTTGGGTATTTCTCTGGGTAGTGGGTTGGATATTTCCCTCCTGAGTAGTAAACTCCAGGTCTGGATTCCGCCAGGGATATTACCGTCAGCACCAGCTAAACATCATAAATTGAGTTCATAGTTTTTAAATGTTATTATTGGTTACCTAGAAAGACTTTTGTATCTATACTGCACGCAGAACTAAGTACAACAAAGTACATCCTATAATCAGTTATATTTTGATCTCTCTTTCAAAATCTGTCGAAAAAAGCATAAAAGATGTTATATGTTTAAATATTTGAAATATGTAGTCAAACAAAAAAAAAATCAAATAGCAAATGCGAAAAATATTAATTTACCGGGTGAAACTGGGTTTCAAAGATAAGGCTCACTGGCTTTCAACCAGGCCTAATTTACCGGAAATGAAAGTAAGTCATTACTATTTAAAATAACAGGCAGCTTTAAATAAATCCAAACCAATGCTGGTGCAAAATAAATGATCAGATTTCGCACTTTAACAGAAACCCTTGGCGTGCAAATGTGTGAAATTTATTTTCGCGAAAATGGGAATTAATCTATAAGATAATGTTTAATTCAGATTGCATTTTTTCTTTAAGTTTTTTTCTTAATATTAAAAAAACCTGCAAATTGAAATATGAATTTATTCACTTAATCCTAACTAATCTTTCCAAATAATTTGTGATAATGATTTTAATCTGAATGCTATTTAAGACAAATAAACTTCAATGGGATTTAATATGCGAGTAAAAACTTAAAAACCAACGGATTTACGCTCAATGATTTCTTTTTCTCAATTTGTAATTAATGAAAGAATTAATGGCGCGCCGAAGCAATGAAAAATATATACCAAAATAGATCGCTATCTTTATACGAAATAAACTTTTGACGATGACAAAAGCAATATTTCAAATATCTTTGAAGATTTTTAACTTTGTTATGTTATGTTGGGCTATGGTTTTCTAATATATGTATAGGTGGGGGGGCTTTGTTTTTAAACCCCTGAATTCAATGGCTAAGGTGCTGACTTGTTAAATAACACCTTTAAAACATATAATAATAACGTTAATACATTTTTTTATTGTTTGCATGCATGCACGCCCCATGATTTAAAGATTCCCTCAGACAAAATCTCTCCAAAGTGTACGATTAAAAACATCTATGTAAACTGATCAAAACTCAACCTCTTTCATATAGTAAACTCTCAGCAGCTCTGATTGAAAATACCTCCCACTCCCATAAATCAAAATCCCTGCAAATTGAAGGTCTCTTTCCAAATCCCCGCACATAAAAAATCCTCCCCTAGATTAGAATGATTTCCTCTGCCTCCGACAACAAATTACTCCTCTCCCCTCCGATTAAAGGGACAGACCGGCTATGTAAGGTAGTTGAACTAAGTATGCAGTGTTGTGGAAAGCTTCTTTAGGATTTATTTGAGACATTTAAAACTTTTTAAAGATCTGTAAATCCTGAGTTTGGGGTGGATACATTTTCAGAATCGGGTTTTTGAAAATTATTAAATAACGACGACGAAAAGTAAAGTAAACATTATACAGTAATCTACTTAGATGGTTAGGAACAAAAGAAAGGAATTGAGTCTTTGCCACAATTTTCTAATCATTAAATCTTTAGAACCAAATGTTGCAGACCTTAGATATTTCAAACTATGAATTCTGTTAGATCAAATAATCTGAGTTTGAAATATCAAAGGTTTACAACATCGAGTTCTATAGATATTGAGGTTTAAATATTTGATTTTTTTCCAAAGATTCATTTCCTTTGTCAACAAATCGATGCTTGAATCAATTATTTCATTTTCATCATTAAATTGATTTTTTTATTTTCTTTGAATTTATTCGCAGATTTCTTCAAATTCTTCAAATGTCGTCTTTTCAATAATGATTCAAGAAAATCTTTGTGAATAATAAGAAACCAGAATAGTGAGAAAATAATAATTATTGAACAAGATTACTTATTTTCGATGATAAGATTGATTTTTATTTTCTCAACCTGTTCCTTAACAACTAATTAGTTTACTGTAGATTTTTTTTTACATTTTATGTCGTCGTTATTTAATAGTTTAAAAAAACTATACATGAATGAATGAATCCTAAAGAAGCTTTCCACAACACTGCATACTCAGTTCAACTACCTTACATAGCCGGTCTGTCCCTTTAAAGAAAACCTCCAACTTAAAAGTTCCTTGTTCTTACTGCAACTTGAAGGTCCTTCCTCCTCCGATTAAAACCAATCCCCTCACAAACACCCTCTGTCCCCTCCGAAAAATAATTCCTCCGTTGCCTCCGAATATATAATCCAAGTTTAAACTAACCAAGGACGTGAACATGTTTGTCTGTAGCCGAGCTCTGCGAGACTACTAGAATACTACGGTGTGAGCTCTGGTAATCAAATATCTTAGTTTTTACAATATTCAACCAAACCCGGGGACCAGCTAAACCACCAATACAGTTATTTTTAAATATGTACTGTAAAAATACAGGAATATTTAAAGTCTAAACTCTACCCTCTAAATTGCGAAATAAAAAAAATCGCTTATATAGCAGCAAATTTAGATAGCTAACATATGAGACAAAACCATCTAACGTTTGCTGCAAAATAAGCGATTTTCTTTTTCGTAGAGATATGTACTTTGGAAGGTTACCTCTTACGAGTTTCCTTTCTGTAGGTTCCCTTGAATTATAAATGCCATTTGGGATATGTACTTTAGTAGGTTTTTTCTTACCAGTTTCCTTTCTGTAGGTTTCCTTGAGGTATGCATGCTATTTGGGATATGTACTTTAGAAGGTTACTTCTTACGAGTTTCCTTTCTGTAGGTTCCCTTGAATTATAAATGCCATTTGGGATATGTACTTTAGTAGGTTTTTTCTTACCAGTTTCCTTCCTGTAGGTTCCCTTGAGGTGTGCATGCCATTTGGGATGTGTACTTTAGCAGGTTACTTCTTTCCAGTTTCCTTTCTGTAGGTTCCCTTTGAGGTATGCATGTCATTTGGAGGATGGCTTTCGTGGCTGGGCAAATGGAAATCTGTCTCTTGGAAGTTCTTACTTTTTAAAAAGTACATAACACTGTGAACCATCATATGTAAAGTATGCATAACATTGGGAATCATCCATTGGAAGTAGATAACATTAATAACCATTATTTTGACCATTATACGTAATAACATTAGAGCCATTGCATGAAAAGATAGAATTCATATTATATGGGATATTATACATAAGTTGGGAACATCTAAACAGAAAAACAGAAAATTGGGATTTGGGAACAATTAAACAAGTACATAACATGGAGAACCATGGCATTGGAAGTAAATTACATTTGAAACTATTGCATGGTAAGTAAATAACATTGGGAATCATTACATACTAATCACATAACATTGGGATATATTGCATGAGATGTACATCATTTTGAGAACCACAACATTGGAACGGTATATTATTAGAAGCTATTGCACGGGAAGTACATAAAATAAAGAATTAGTACGTGATACGTACATTGGTAGGAGTTAACATTAAAAACCATTATATTTGACCATTTTACGTAAATAACATTGGAGCGATTGCATGAAAAGATAGAATTCATATTATATGGGATATTATACATAAGTTGGGAACATCAAAACAGAAAAACAGAAAATTGGGATTTGGGAACCATTAAAAAAAGTACATAACATTGAGAACCATGGCATTGGAAGTACATTACATTAGAGGCTATTGCATGGTAAGTAAATAACATTGGGAATCATTACATAATAATCACATAACATTGGGATATATTGCATGAAATGTACATAATTTTGAGAACCACAACATTGGAACGGTATATTATTAGAATCTATTGCACGGGAAGTGCATAAAATAGTACGTGATACGTACATTACATTGGGATCCATTGCATGGGAGTACATAACATACCATTAGAAATCTTTGCATCCGAGTACATTTCATTAAGAATCAGTACACGGGAGGTATGCATACTACATATAACGTTGAGAACCCTGCCATGTAAAGTACAATATCTTAAAGTAAATATCTAATTATGACCACCTAAAGGAATTGCTATAAGTAGCTATAATTTAAGTAGTAGATATATTGTATAATGATTATTATCGATTAGATTATTACTTTAAATCTGCGGTTGTCTGAGGGAAGGAAGGCCAACCACAACAATTTCTAGTTCGAGCCACATTCTCCTCATTTCTCGTCCGAGCCACCTCTAAAGCCTCGTTATTCTAATATTATTTTTTTTAATGTGCAACTCTTGCATATTTATATGGTTTTTAATCTGACGACGATGACGAGCAAATGAGAAGAATGTGGCTCGAAAGAAAAAAATTGTGTGGTTAACCTACCTACCCTCTTTGTCTAGCTAACACAACCTGAGACTGGAATGATAAATCAAAGTCGTGAGAAACTGTAAATTTTTCATAAATATGAAAAGTACACTTCAACATGACATAAAACCTAACAGATACATTTTATATTTAAAAAAAATACTCTTCTTTTTCTTTATCAAAAGTAAAAGGAAAAGAGAAATAAGTTAAAATAATTTATTTTTTTCATGTTTGGCTAAATCTTTTCTCGGGGGTACTTTCATTTTCTAACTTAAGAACTGTTTAATTCTGGCCATTTTCTCATTTTTTCTGCAGAATAACTCCATAAGTAATTTTTATAGGGAAAGCACACTTAAAAATAATTATTTTTGAAAAGAAAAACACAAAAATCTCATTCATACTTATCAGGCAAAGCTTTTCAGAGTACTGTTTGAATTAGACATATACATGCTGTATAAAGAAAGTCGCTTGAAATTACGTCTACAGTCCCTTTAAATGGTCTCAGATAAAAAACTTTATTTTAAAACAATTAAGGCCGTAATTATTTCATATTTACAGTAATCACTCCGCAAGACACATCAGACGGTGGGTCCAGAAAAATAAATTTGAAAAAAAAAGATTTTTTTTATTGTTGTTTTGGTTTAAAACAAGCAGAAAATTTCGAATTTTTAGACTCAAAGAAGTTCGTAGTAAGATTTAGATTCTACTGGGGACCACCGTAGGGATTTCATTTTTACTGGAGGGCTTACAAAAATCACTATTTACAATTTGAAAATTTTTAGCAGGATGATTTTCATTCTACTGGAGGGATTCAGATATCCATCCATGGGGTATATTCCACTGGAGGGATTCAGAAATCCTTCCTAGGGTTTTAAAATTCCACTGGAGGGATTCAGATATCAATCCATGTGATTTAAAATTCCAATGGAGGGATTCAGATATCAATCCATGTGGTTTAAAATTCCAATGGAGGGATTCATATATCGCTCTGGGGGTTTAAAATTCCAATGGAGGGATTCAGATATCAATCCATGTGGTTTAAAGTTCCAATGGAGGGATTCATATATCGTTCCTGGGGGTTTAAAATTCCACTGGAGGGATTCAGTTATCCTTCCAGGGTTTTTTAAATTCCACTGGAGAGATATAGATATCTGATATCCTCCAGTGGAATTATAAACCCTCTGCAAGATAGATATCTGAATCTCTCTAGTGGAATTAGAAACCCCTGGATAGATATCTAAATCTCTCCATTGGAATAATAAACCCTCTGCAGAATAGATATCTGAATCCCTCCAGTGGAATAATAAACCCCTGGATAGATATCTGAATCCCCCCAGTATAAACCCCAAAGAAGAATATCTGAAAGCCTCCAGTGGAATGTAAATAAAGTTTAATATTGTATAAAGCTATTTAACCAACCCCTCCAGTGGAAATGAATTCCCTCCGGTGGTCTCCAGTGCAGTGGAGACAAAATCTTACAACGAACTACTGTGACTCGAATTTTTACATTTTTTTATTTCGTATTTTTTGACAACCCTGGTAAATCAGGAACCACCTTTCTCGTGAAATCTTTTCTTTGTTCTCCGGCATTTATTTATTTTAATTTGAGTAATTATGATGGGCTGGGTCCGCTAACATTCCTCACTAGGTGTATCATTACATTTATACCAGGGGCTGAAGAGACAGTCGGGTATATATTCAGACAGGTTGACAGTATGCCCAACCCCCTGGACCCCCCCCCCCCACATCTTTTCATTTTTTTCGTAACTATGTTTTTTTTCATCCAAAAAATCATGATATTTATGCTGAAAATGAACTGATTCTAGTAAAATGTTCAGGTTTAAATTGGATCGGTAAAAACAATGTCAAGTAATTCCATTCCCTCTACTTAAATGATAGACATTCTTATTCTCAACTGCAGTACAATGGAAAGCCTTGTCATATCAAGTATGAATTAGATATACAAGTTTGTAATGTATGGGAATATTCAGATAATCAGAACCAAACTCTTATCAAGTTAGAAAACGAGATTATCTTCACCATAGTGAGTCTAGCATGCCCCGCTTTGAATTGAGGGTCACTTTAAAAAACAACCACTAAGACCACTACAACGAAAGTCCCTCTAAGACCACTACAACTAAAGCCCCTTTAAGACCACTACAAAGACAGTCCCTTTAAGACCACTACAACAAAAGTCCTTTTAAGACCACTACAACGAAAGTCCCTCTAAGACCACTATTACGAAAGTCCCTTTAAGACCACTACAACTAAAGTCCCTTTAAGACCACTACAAAGACAGTCCCTTTAAGACCACTATAACAAAAGTCCTTTTAAGACCACTACAACGAAAGTCCATCTAAGACTACTACAACGAAAGTCCATCTATAACCACTACAACGAAAGTTCCTTTAAGACCACTACAACTAAAGTCCCTTTAAGACCACTACAAAGACAGTCCCTTTAAGACCACTACAACAAAAGTCCCTTTAAGACCACTTCAATGAAAGTACCTCTAAGACCACTACAACGAAAGTCCCTTTAAGACCACTACAACTAAAGTCCCTTTAAAACCACTACAATGAAAGTCCCTTTAAGACCACTACAACAAATGTCCCTTTAAGACCACTACAACAAAAGTACCTTTAAGACCACTACAATGAAAGTGCCTCTAAGACCACTACAACGAAAGTCCCTCTAAGACCACTACAACGAAAGTTCTCTTAAGACCACTACAACGAAAGTCCCTTAAAGACCATTACCGCATTTGCTTGAAGATAGTTTTGCGCATAAAAAGTATTAAAGACATGAAATACAGTCACTAATTATGAATATAAATATTTAAAACAAAACATTTCAATTTTCCGAAGTATTACTTAAACTTGAAATAAATCAATATATATAATATATATAAAGGGTTTGTCTGTTTGGGTGTACAATGTTGTATTGTATTTGTGTCCAATAAACGTCAAAATGACCGAGCCGATCAGGCCCAATGGTTCGAAAGTAGAAATCTAAATATATTTCCTCAAAACAACTTTATTATAATTTTGAAAATCCGTTGCAATGAATAAGAAAATGAAAAGAACTCGAAATAATGTGGTGCAATAATTTTCCTATTTTTGAAGTTACCCATTTTGATTTCACAAAAATCTGAAAACGAAAACAGTAAAATCTGAGAATTTATTCAATTTCGCTAATTTATATTTTTCAAAGCGCCATGTACGCTTATAACACATAGATTATTTTGCAATGGTGAGAAGATACAAATATATAAAATTGGTTAAATTAACTTTTATCACACGCATACACCACAGAGGAACCAAAAATACGCATGATTTATTCGCAGTTTATATTCACACTCAGGGTTCATTTTGAACACAGTTATACTGTGGGACTTATATCAAGTTGCAATATTTATATTATATTATTCATAATCACGTGTTTTAGCCTTATTTACCCCATTCTCCCCAATCTTTAATTTTCATACGAGTTTTGTTATAACTTTGACATCGTTTTATATCAATTACTCGAGACAAGGACTTCAGATAGAACTAATATTAGCCGTGATCAACTCCTAAAATTTTTGCTTCAGCCTAGTACCCCATTCATTTTATCTTAACAGTCCCTTTAAAGTTTAATTTGTAACTTTAAAGGGATTGTTAAATTTCTTTGAACAGATAAAAAATATTTTTGTGACAACCTTGTATTTGTTTTCAAAAATCGAATTTTTCTATAAATTGTTAGAATAAGAAATATATATACCCCAAATTTGACGGCTTGGAAATTTAGGTTCATTATGTAACTGTAAAATTTATAATTATCGCCCAATTAGTTCTGTTTAAATGAGTTTTACTCAATAATATAAAAATACTTTTGGTTTAGTCAGGTTGGCAGATGAGTAACCAAGCATAACTTCAACCAGAGCTCGAAACTTTTGAATGGAATAAACTGATTTAAATTTATTAAATAAGTTGTCCCCCCTCCCTCTCTCGCATCAGTTATCATGCTCAGTGTTAAACCCAACCAGACCAATCAAAATGAGAAAGAACGAGTTCCTTTTGATTAAACTGACTCAATTAATTCTTTCGATTTAAAAGTTACCGCCTTTGGGCCTGGAGATTAGATTATATTTTATTTTGACGCGTTTATAAAGATAATTACAAATGAATATCTTTAAACGCTACCGAGTAAAATTACCAAATTAAATATATCGTACAGTGAGAACCAGAAAATCGTGACTTTTTTCTTTCTTTTAATTTTATAGTTTCGCTTGCACAATCAACTCCGGTTCATTAAGTACCGGGCTGACCTGTCAGCAGCTAGAGCAACTTGCACAGTATACATATGCAGACTAAAACAGGCAAAACGGGACGGTACACCAAATTAATCATTCCTCTCTAGCGATTTTGCGATTAACAATTGAACTTTTTCTGAAGAAGCGCAACAATTGCGAATCCCGATATCCACGGCGACATTTCAAACGCGCGTAAAAGGACAAAAACAACATTTACTCCATGGTTTTGTGGTCCTCACTGTATACAACGTTAATTACTAATATTCTGGATTAAGATTCAGAAAAATACTTTTTATCCGGAATATTTTCTAGAAGAATTTGTAACTCGTTTTCAAATTCCCATCATTGACAGATTTCTTATCAGAGTTTAAAAGTTCAATATATTTTGCTTCCGAAAGGCTTCTGAAAAATCTGAGAAGTCTGAAAAATTTTAAAATTTTATGCTTCTACTTTGTAAGATGTTGAAAATTGAAGTCAAAGAGAGACCTTTAAAATTTTTTAAATAGTTCATTAAAAAATTGTTATTTTTTTCATTATCTAATGCATTGCGGCCATATCTTCTGGAAGAGTAAATATTTTTAATTACAAAAAATTGCAGAGAAAAATGTTTGAATTTTTGTTGGGCGGCCTGAAGCCAAATAAGTTCAAAGCTTTTTATTAATTTCTATCTCTTGGTGCATAAACGCCCATAGCCGGCATTCTGAAATATATTTTTTAATTTTATTAAAATAATTTTATTCTTTAAAAATGACTAACAATAATCTATTTATTTATATTTTTGTCCGTTGGAATAATTTAGACTGGTGACAAGGTTTTCTTAAAACTTAAAATTCATTCAATACTTTTTGTGGTAAATTCTACTACACAGCTTTGTACATATGTTCAGAGATTACCATTATAAGTTTGTACATAAAGAATCAATATTGTTCACAGGAAGAAAGGCTAGACATTATTTTTTACATAATTTGTGCTATAATGGGGTTTCATCATTATATCCTCCTATCACCACCCTGTTTCTTGGTAGGGGTAGAGGCAGGCGACCAGGAGGGGTGTTTTGAAAGGAGTTAAAGGGAGGGTGCGAAGAATTAAAGGCAGTGTGCGAAGAATTAAAGGGTGAATGGGAAGAGTTAAAGGTAGAATGATGTTGTGGATGGTTAGGAATAGAATCACCACCCGAGGTTATATCATCATCTTCATCTACGTCACCTAGAAGATATTTTTAAATATTAATTTTTATCAATTTTTATTTCTTCAACTTTAACCTCTTAATCCGGCCATATCTTTTTTAATTTATCTAAATTAAGCATTATCAATATTGGAACTGAGCCAAGCTCCCACCGCGGGTCAGTGCACTAAGACCTAAAAGATAATCCGATAAAAAAAATTACAAGAACGTCCAAACAGTTCTGATCCGACGATTAATGTCACAGAAAAGTCACAGCAAAGGCCCCAAAACCGTCCTAAACATTGCTTTTAAAGCATTTGGTGAGTTTTCGTGCTGAAGCTCATTCAAGACTTTACCTCTCTTTCCCTATCTTTACCTCTCTTTCCCTCTCTTTCCATCTTTTTCCATCTTTTTCCCTCTCTGTCCCTCTCTGTCCCTCTCTTTCACTCCCTTTCCCTCTCTTTCCCCCTTTTCCCCTCTCTTTACCTCTCTTTACCTCTCTTTACCTCTATTTACCTATTTTTACCTATTTTTACCTCTCTTTACCTCTCTTTACCTCTCTTTACCTCTCTTTACCTCTCTTTACCTCTCTTTACCTCTCTTTACCTCTCTTTACCTATCTTTACCTATCTTTACCTCTCTTTACCTCTCTTTACCTCTCTTTACCTCTCTTTACCTCTCTTTACCTCTCTTTACCTCTCTTTACCTCTCTTTACCTCTCTTTACCTCACTTTACCTCTCTTTACCTCTCTTTACCTCTCTTTATATCTCTTTACCTCTCTTTAACTTTCTTTACACATCTCTTTACCTCTCTTTTCCTCTCTTTACCTCTCTTTACCTCTCTTTACCACACTTTACCTCTCTTTACCTTGCTTTACCTCTCTTTACCTCTCTTTACCTCTCTTTACCTCTCTTTACCTTTATTTACCACACTTTACCTCTCTTTACCTTTCTATACATCTCTTTACCTCTCATTACCTCTCTTTAACTCTATTTACCTCTCTTTACCTCTCTTTACCTCTATAAAGTTAAAAGTCCTACCTTGATCCCCACTAGAATCTTTATATCCATAATATGAATCTCTGGGTAGGCCTGAGGACTGGTAGGGTTGGTTTACACCTTCTCTAGGTAGATCTGAGGACTGGTAGGGTTGATTTACACCTTCTCTAAGTAGACCTGAGGACTGGTAGGGTTGATTCATTCCATCCTAATGCAAAAATGATTTCTTTAAAGATTTATTTAAGAAAAGCTTCTAGCAGCAGTAAAAACAAAAAAAATGTTTTTTTAAAAATGCACAAAAGTTGATTTGCGGCAATTCTCCAAAATTACGCATTGATCTCCAAGGTTATAACGCAAGGAAAGTTAATTGAAGTAGCGTATACTTTGCATACATATTGAAACCAGTTCTCTCTGTGCGGAATTTGTAAACAAGAATAGATGCATCAGTGTTCGTTTAGTATCCGAGAAGGTTAAAAGCATTAAATTTTAAAAATTTTGATATTTCCCATAATAGTTTCCTATGACCAGAATATGTCATTAATTTTTATGTGAAAGATGGATCCCATGTCAGGCTCCGACGTCCGTCTTGTGTTTACATTACCGCGCAGAGACAGTTTACTGCAGTACAAAAGATGCGTACACCTCTGAAATAACTTTCCTTGCATTATACCCTTGCTGATCTCCATCTTATCATATCTTTCTAGAACAAAAAACCCATGAAATAGTTTTGCATTTTATTAACATTATTATATTAGATTTCTATTATATCAACAGTTCCTTGAACCCTGCCCAGAAATGTATCGTTATTTAAGAGGTTATATTTGAACCAAAATTTCCTTATATTTAGTTATAATTCAAATATATAAAAAAGACGGGGTTTACTAAGATTAAGAAAGGGGAAAGCATGTTTTATTACTGCAAACGTTTTATATAAATTGTGTATAAACATTTTTTACAATAATAAATGTTTAAAACTTGGTTTCCTTAAATATGATCTAATACCTATTGAAAGGAAATCATGAAGCCTGAATGAATTTGCAACCGGAAGTTGGCATCTTTTCAATTTATAGAAAAATTCTTTCTTTCTTAAACCCAAAGTGAAGGTGCACTTTGATCTTAAAAAAATCTAGTTACAGGAATTCAAATATCGTCATTATTGAGCCATCGAGTTCAAAATTCGTGGAATCCAAGGAGTGTGGAATAGACGGGAGATACAACTGACGCGGCCCGCCCTACCATGTGATTTTGCATGCTTTGCAGACGGGTACTCCATTTGTTTAAGACATATTCAAAATAAGTTATTGTATACCCGGTAATTATACATCAGACAAATATTTCTTATACGAATGGAGTACCATATGGTAGGGCGAGACGCGTCATTTGTATCTCCCGTCTATTCTATACTCCTTGATGTATAATCATATGGTAGGGCGGGGCGCGTCAGTTGTATCTCCCGTCTATTCCATACTCATTGGTAGAATCACACGCGAAAAATCCGTAATAATTTTTACAGAAGACGACTTTCATTCCAGACTTCAAAATTTACCTGGAAACCAGGATCTGGGTATCTGGATAATCTATTCTCAGGAGGAACTCTTCTCTCAAACCTTGCAGAGTCAAAATGTCCGTAAGGTTGAAACCTCTCTCCGGGATTGAATTCCTCCGGGTAGGATTGAAAACTGTCCGAGTTTAAAGATGTTTCAAAGTTTGGGTTGTGAATGTATGGCATGCTTTGCTCCGGGTAGTATCCAGACTGTTGGGGGAGATACTCAGACTCTGGGTAGGGTTTTCTCATGCCTAGGTAGGATCCGTGCCCGGAGTCTTGGAACTCATGTTGGGCAGGTCCAGGCCAATCTTCTCTCCTTCCACTCAGAATCATCGGGGTTCGTTTTATCACTAAAAATGCATTTTAATTTTAAAAATATTATTTATGAATAAGTTAATTCTGTCTCATAAAAGTGTATTATACCCTGAGAAACCCGTAATTAATTTTCCGAAGCTTGTTAAACCATATCCTGTCCTACTCCTGAATATAGTTCAAAATTTCCTGTCCTACTCCTGAATATCCTGTCCTTCTCCTGTATATAGTTCAAAATGTCCTGTCCTACTCCTGAATATAGTTCAAAATGTCCTGTCCTACTCCTGAATATAGTTCAAAATGTCCTGTCCTACTCCTGAATATTGTTCAAAATAGTCGGGGTTTGCCAATGGATAGGACGGACGAAGGGACAAAATATCGGCCAAAAGGAAGGCTAAGTGAAGTGTGCATATTTGTGTTTTCAAATCTGAACAAATTGTTCAAGAAATAGAACTGGTCATTTAGATGGGTCAGACACAATGATATAATTTTGTCTAATTTAAAAAGTTTAAAAAAACTAGGAAAATACGACCTAGGTCTAAGCTTTTGGATTTAAATTGCATCTAATTTTCCACCGAGTTGAGTTCATAAAACCGGTTTATTATTGTTTTTGGCGAATTTCATTGTTGGAATTGGCGCTTTCCGGGTTTTAGATGAGAACAAAAATTAATTTTAAATGTTGTTAATAATCGCTTTGAATTTTCGCCGAACACGTGTTTTTGATATCCCCTGCCTCACCTGGTATAGGTTGGTTGATCTGAGAACTGAGAGAAGGTTTCTTAATCCGTCCTGCAGCAAGATCGTCTTCGATCCGTCTCAACTCTAGCATCTGCTTATCCCGCTTCTCCTGTAGTTTCTGTCTAATATCGTCCACACTAGTCGTCCTACTGTAACTCAACCCGTCTCCCGCAGTTCGTTCTTCTCTAGGTAGGGGTTCCTTCCAGAACGGAGTTGTGTCTGGAGGAGGAGGAGGGACAGATCTGGAGGGCAGTTTCTTCTTCTTTCTCAGGGCAGGGTTGAGAGCACAATTAAACACGGTTACAGCAGGGTTATCCGAGCATACGGAGGAGGTTTGACGTTTGGCTGGTTTGTTTTCCTCCTGGTTCGGACTATAGTTCAGAGCTGCAGATAATTTTCTAACGTGAAAATATTTATAGTAAATACTCATAAACACCAGTCCGAGGAAGTAGGAAACAAAAACTGCGACGAAAACATGGGTTCGGTCCAGGTTGAGCTCAAGGTAGACGTAGTTGTTCTCTATACCTAGAGCCCAGAGCGCTATGAGGAGGATGTTCTCGACCAGCATGATGGTATAGAAGGTGATGATCTTGAGCTTGGTATTCTGCTCCTCTAGGTTGAGATAGCAGAAGATATGGATATACGAGACAAAGAAACTCAAAACTATTCTATTCCAGGCTGTTAGACGCTCAGACTATAAAACAAAGAAAAAAATTATGTATTTGAAAAGTTTCACTAAGGAATTGAGTCTTTGTAACAAACTCTGATTTGCTAATACCTATATTTTTTCCACCTGATGGTGTAAACCTTTGATATTTAGATTTTTTCATATAACAGAGTTTATAGTTTGAAATATCAAAGGTCTGCGGCATTGGATTACAAAGATATAGAGATTAGAAAATCATAGTTTGTGACAAAGACTCAATTCCTTTGAGTATGGACTTAATGTATTCTAAGTATCAAATATTCATTTGTAAAAATGATAATCAAATTGATAAACCGAAAAATTTCCATAACTTGAAAGTAGCATATCTAGAAAGAACCTACCTTGAAAGTAGGATATCTAGTTAGGATTCACTTTAAATGTAGCATATCTAGATAAACTTACCTCAAAATTATCATATATAGATAGAGCCTACCTTGAAAATAGAATATATAGATAGATCCTACCTTTAAAATAGAATATCTAGATAGAGCCTACCTTTAAAATATAATATCTAGATAGAGCCTACCTTTAAAATAGAATATCTAGATAGAGCCTACCTTTAAAATAGAAAATCTAGATAGAGCCTACCTTTAAAATAGAATATCTAGATAGAACCTACCTTTAAAATAGAATATCTAGATAGAACCTACCTCGAATTAGCATATCCAGATATATCTTGAATCTTAGTATATCTTGAAAGTAGTAACTAAATAGAACCTACCTTAATTGTAGCATATCTAGATAGAAATTACCTTAAAAGTAGCATATCTAGATAGAACCCAGAGCATCATAGTGATCCAGTGTAGCACTACTACTAGGAATACCCAGTACTTAAAAACTGTAGTATACAGGACCAATACCAGGACCCTAGACGATAATTAAGATAATTATAATAATGATAATAATCATGATGATAATAACAATAATATAATAATAATAATAATAATAATAATAATAATAATAATAATAATAATAATAATAATAATAATAATAATAATAATAATACCTGGATGAAATTGTGCCTAATCTCCAAAGGAATTGGAAAATGACTCCTATCCAAGTTAGAACTAATCTATGAACGTTGTGCGACCTAAAAAAATATCTTTTAAGAAATGATAAAATATTTGATTTATTTATTCCATGTATGGGCATTTGAAGTGCTGTAGAACAGAGTATATAACGCGTGGTTTGGCACAACCCTTTCAACGATTGTGGGGGGGGGGGTCCACCCCCGTTTAAGCTTTTTTATCTTTAAAACTTAAAAACGGCTTTTTACTAGAACACTCAAACTTCTACTTTCTATAGTTGTAAACAAATTTTTGTATGCTTAGGATAGTGTGGAGGAAGGCCTTAAACACGGCTGGTCGTAGTTTCAAAAAGTCAAGATTAGTTAAGAACTTTTTAACAAATTGAGATATAGTTCTAAAAATTTATATATTTTAAAAGCCCTTGAATATTGGATGTAAAAACATATGTTACATGTTAATTTTTGTTAAAAGGAAATAAAATATTTTTCCAACATTTTTCCTACGTACTTTTTGAACGTTTTAAAGCCTACCTAGCCCCCATACCAATAAGATTAGAGGTCTAATTAGTTAGACTGAGACCTGTATTAAACTACTCTATATTAACTCTACGGGCCGAATCAATAATTTAAAAGAAAAAAGCAGATTTTTAAATATTTTAAATCATTATTTTTATATCACCTAATATTCTTTGTGAATGATGCCAGGGCCCAGCATACGTTGAAAAGAGACAGGGCCATTGATATAACGTTTATTTCTTCTATTGTAGTTGGACTAGTGCAGGCTATGTAGGCCTGGAAAAATACACAATTAAAAACAATAAACTGAAGTTCATTTCATTCTGGTTTGAAAAGGAATTGAGTCTTTTCTAATCCCTATATCTCCTTAACCCAATGTTATAGACCTTAGATATTTCAAAAATATCATTTCTGTTAGATCAAATAGACGATCAAAGAAGATCAAAGAAGATCAAAGAAGATCAAAGAAGATCAAAGAAGATCAAAGAAGGAATTCTCTTCTATTTAAATCCTTAACCATCTTTGCAATCTGAGGGCGAAAATGTTGTAAAGGTTTACGTTAATCTTTAACATATACCCTACGAAAAGGTTAGATGTTTGAATTTTTTGAACTTTAATTCTTCTAGATAAGATAGTCAAAGCTTGAAATAAAGAAGTTATACATGATCAGATTCCAGAAATAGAGAAATTAGAAAGTCAGAGTTAGAAGTAAGTGATGAGTTTCTTTAACACGACAATTTTCACAGAATGGTTTTACTAAACTTTTAAGCTTAGAATAAAAACCTTGATTCTGAGAAGAGAACAAAATTTACCAGTGTCCGAATTTAATGAATTTAAGCCACGTCTCAAATCACCCAAAAACCGGTTCCAATTGAGCGTCGGCTTAAATCTTGAAGAAATTAATACAATTTTAAGTGGAACCAACCATGTTTGAGCCGCAGTTTAAATTTAAGCCGCCGCTCAAATTCTTTAAATTCGGCCTCAGGCTTGATTGCAATCTTATTCTTATTTTTAATTTTAATCCAATAATCCAATAATGCTAAAAAAAATGCTAGAGTCAGAGCACATTTCGAGGAATGAAATTTAATACTTTAGATCATAGAAAACCCAGTGTCCAAATTTAATGAATTTCAGCCGCGTCTCAAATCCCCCAAAACCCGGTTTCTGTTGAGCGGCGTCTTAAATATTGAAAAGTTGAATACAATTTTAAGTGGAACCAACCATATTTATTAAAATTAAGCCTCGGCTCAAATTCTTGAAATTCAGCCTCAAATCAGAAATCAGAAATGTGTTGTAAATCTCGGGATCAAACATTGAACCTCAAATATAAAAATGTTCACATTGGATATGGAGATTAAGCGTTCAAGATTTAACAATTTCCACACAAATAATTCTGTTAGGTTAGTCACAGTGATTGCAAAATGTCACCTTAAAATTAATGAGAATCTTACAAATTACTTCATAACAATTCCAGCTAAAGCAAGTGTTTTCGTATATTTCATAATATTTTTGAATTTGTTTTTGTTTAAATAATGTTTTGCTGTCGCTGGATTTTCGAACATTCCTGGGAAATGTGAAAATGTCGTCTCCATTATCAAAAATCCTCGAAACAGGAATAAATGTTTTCAAAAGTAAAAATAAAAAATAAAAAATATTATGAAATATCAATTACATACGAATGCGTCGAAAAATAATCGATGACTATTGGTTGAAATATCTGAATGATTTGGTTTGGAATTAAATTGATTTGTTTACGATCCGAGTCGTATGTTGCAACTTTCTGACTTTATATGGACACTATACGTTCTTCAGTATGGGTCGTTTTTAACAATTTACTCTTGATAGACGCAACAGATAGAAGTAAGATTAGTAGCAATCAAAGCGCTTATCTATCGCTCTAAGCTTATACCCCCTTTCATTTTTCGCGAACACTCCCTTTAAGTAACTAGATTTATTGGTTAACAAGATATCTTAAATCACATTTACTCTATAATCTCTCAATAATGTTTATAAGAAGAAGTATTCAAAGGACGAAACAGTTTTATACTTATTTAATTAATTTAAATCTGAACCTGCATAAGGAGAAGGGGCATAGACTCTGCGAATCCATGAATCATCCTGAGAACGCAGAGGTTCCTCATCTCCTGCTTGACGTGCTCCAGCTGGATCGGAGCAAACAGGAGGGAGTACCTCCAGACCATACCACCACCTTTACAGATATATAAAGTGAGTGTTCACGTAATTTAAGTAGACCTTTGATTAAATAAACCTAGTTTTCCTGTATCAGTTTTTCCTAATATTACTATTATCCATCCCCCCTGTATCTCCCTGTATCCCACTGCATTGTATCCCCCCTGTATTCCCAGTGTATCCCCTTGCATCCCCCTGTATCCCCCTGCATCACTCTGTATCCTCCTGTATCCCCTTGTACCCCCATGTATCCCCTGTATCCTCCAGTATCCCCCTGCATCCCCCTGTATCCTCCTGTATCCTCCTGTATCCCCTTGTATCAAAATTTGTAAACCTGAACATCCCTATATTTATTACGTCATAACATTATATCCGAATTACGTTAATGAATTTAATATGAAGAAAATATAGTAAGTTGAAAAAGATCCTTTGTCTCAGGTATGAGAACGAAGTGTCAGCTCGAGTTGTAACTTGAAAGATAGATACAGATTATTGAGGAACCTTGTGTTCGGGATTGAGATGTATCTTGTAAGACTGATACATGAGAATACAGTCGTATCCGGATTGATAATTGATATTGATACTAAAGTACCATTAAGGAACCCTGATTTCAAGATTGAGTTGCATCTATACGAGACATTGAAGGATACAAGAGCGTCATATTTGGATTGATACAGACTGAGTATTATAGCTACGAGTTGTATCTGTTCGATACATTTTAAGAGAACTTATTGGAGTAAGGCATTTGCTACATAAAATATATATCCACATACATTTTCTTATGTAGATAAGGAGTATGCCAATTTGCCTCAAAGTAAATTTTTCTCATCCTTAATTCTTTGCAAATCTGATGGTGTAACACCTTGATAGTTTGAACTATGTAATATTTATTATAATTTATATGTAATATATTTATATTATAGAGTTCATAGCTTTCACTGTTAAAAAAAGTCTACGACAAAGTTAGGGATTAAAAAATGAAATTTCGATTATGGAGTAATCGGGTTAATTTTCTTACTCTTTTAAATTAATAAATATGATTTTTTGTGTCATTTGATATACTTGTATTTTTACATAGTCATATGTTTTTATTTTGGGAACTGATGGATTTTTAAACCTAGTATAGTTTAATGTTGAACTCTGTTTGATCATAAAGAAATTGAGTCTTTGCCACAAACTATGGTTTTCTAATCCCTATATCTTTACAATCCAATGTCGTAGACCTTTCAATTTTCAAACTATTTATTCTGTTAGATTAACTAATTTAAGTTAGAAATATCAAAGGTTTACACTATCAGGTTTATAAGGTTGCTAAGATATTAGGATAAGAAAACTAGAGTTTGTGGCAAAGACTCAATTCCTTTAAAATATCATAGCATCAGCAGGTTTCTAAGTTATTTGACAGTGTTAGAAAAATCCAGTTTTCGAAAAAGATAAAATAATTCATTGTTTACATCTGATTTCGTCAAAAATAATTGGCTTAAAGTTTTTATTTCATTTATATTATGTTCATAAATAAAGATTTTACGTGAAAATAATTTTGTCTAACGGGTAGATATTATATAAAAAATAAACAATATACGTGCATTTTTGCATCATATATAGGTTAGAATTAATAATTCATATGTTGAGAACTCTGATTTCCTTGTACATCTAAATAATGGGTATAATATACATTAATGTTTGTCAAGGTATCTACAGGGTGTCCCACATCAAATTAGACCGCGTCAATGGGTCTAAATTACGATTTGGGGACAAATCAGAAAATTCAAGAAGAATGAATCATTTTAAAATATTTAATAAGGCTAATAGAAAATTTTGTTAGCAGAAAATGCTAGATTTTTCGCGTATTATGTGCGTATTTTGGCGTTAACAATTGTTGATAATCTAATATGATATGGGACGCTCTGTACATTAATAGTTTATTTATGTAAAGTTCATAAATAAAGAATTTATACTTTGATATATGCTCAAATGTTTAAAAATATAGAAGTAAAGGATTGCTAAGTTTAAATGAAATATTTTAGAAATCCAAATATCTTAGATTAAAACATATAAATGCTTAGTAACCTGACATGTTAGCAGAGAGAACGTGATAAATATGAGACTTAAACAAAACCAAGGAAGATGACCATTTTTATAGAATGTGTAGACGGCTATTATGTCGAACACGACGTCACAAAAATACGAGGCCAGCGAGACCACGTTAAAGAGAACATCGCAGATTGGTAGAAATTCTACACCCATTTTTGGAACATTTTATTAGGGACCTATTTTTTAAAGAGTAAGTTCCCGGATTTCGTTCAAGAAAATGTATGATTTTTTAATGATTTCACATATTCTTCACTTTCAAAACAACTTTGAGTGTACAGTCGACATTACGTATCTGTCTAGAGGGTTAACTAAGAGATGTCAATGCCCGAGGCTATTTAGAAAACAGGTTTTCCCATTCCCGGCAATACTACCCAACCTTCTCTAGTAGTAGACAGGTACCCATCAGTTCAACCAATCAGAGCACGAGACCCAAAACGTCTTGACCAATGAGAGGGCCGGGTTTTTATGTAAAGGAATGTCCGACATGGTTTCCTGGGTTCATGGTATGCGAGTGTGCCGCAACACCAAACTTTTTCTTGGGTATTTGGGTAACATTTGAATAATTTAAGCATGTTAATGTGATATCAAAGATATACTGTTTGATTTTCAGTTTGCCATCAATTTCACATTAAATTTTTTATATTTCTTCTAAAAAAGTTTTTCATATTTGAAATCTTCTGAGTTGGTTGGTACGGTTACCCATGTGAAAAAACCGGGTGACTCTTAAAAGCTGACCAGGTCTGTTTATTTTAAGTATTTGTTTTGATATCTCTACTGTGAATTAAAATGTATTTGCGAAAACCACTTTAACTGTACTGCTGTAGTAAAGAAAGGAATTGAGTCCAACCTGGTGGTGTAAACCTTCGATATTTCAAACTTAGATTATTTGATCTAACAGAGTTCATATTTTGAAATATATAAAATAAGGTCTACGACATCATAGGTTGCACAGATAAAGGGATTAGAAAATCAGCGTTTGTGGCAAAGACTCAATTTCTTTGGTGGATATGACACCAATTATATAAAAAATCTATCGGTTGCGTAGTCTCATTATTTACAGTATTTGTTTAATAACTTTAATCACTGTATAGATTCATATAAAGGTGAAAAAAGAAAATTTAATATCAAAACATTTTTATTCTAGATTTTTAAAAAAACATTTTCTCATTTTCTCAAAGTGTTTATATAAAAGTTTACAGTTTGCTAAACATACTTTTGAGAAAATTAAAACCTATAATCCTATACTATAAAGGCCCCTTTATCAATGTAGGGAAATCTACAAAATCACCAAACTTTTTTGGGGATTTTCGGATTTTCTTCGTAGAAAAACCAGAGTTCTCTAGAATTACGTAAATTATGAAAAAAAATTCTAGTAATATCACAGACAAGCCAAAAATAACACGTGTTTCAAAGTAGGAAATTTATTCTGGATGTCTGTCTACTGTTTGCTCCAGGGATAACTCATAACTGCAGCCCTTCAACTGCAGTTTTGAATATGATTTTTGGCAATAAGTATCGGATCTATTTTTGATTTTTTTTCTCTTTTAATAATATTTCGCTGGCGCTGGATTTTCGAACATTCCTGGAAAATATGAAAATGTCGTCTTCATTATCAAAAATCCTCGAAACAGGAATAAATGTTTTTAAAAGTAACTCTCAGGTAAATATTAACTATATACGAATTATCGATGACTGTTGTTTAGAATATCTGAATGATTTGTTAGGAATTAAATTGTATTTGGAATTAAATAATACATTTTTAAGCTACTAGTAAAATATGTGTTTTGTAACAACATAAAAACTCTTTCATTATTGCTTTAATGTCGTCCACCTATTTTACAGCATTTCTCTATATGAAAAACATTGAAATGAACGAAATAGATTTAAATCGATGTATTTCAGTTTACACGAATTTTATCATTATCAAGGAATGGAAGGTTTGACCGTCACAGGATTAGTAAATTAGTTTATCTAAATTAAACCAATTAAACTTGAAAATTTAAAACAAACCTTAAACTGATTTAACAGTCAGTTCTTATCTCACATTATCTTAAAGGGGTACGTTTTTTAGGGAGATCTTTGTAAGAAAACTTGTTGTAAGACAAATTTTGCGAGGAGACGTTCAGTAAGAAAACGTTCTTTAAGGAGATGTTCTGTAAGGAAACGTTCTGTAAGGAAATGTTCTGTAAGAAAACGTTCAATAAGGAAACTTTTGTAAGTACTTAAGAATTCATAGTTTGTAATTATCAACATCTGGTTTCAGAGATATAGGGATTAAAAAATAGATTTTTAAAACAAAAACAAAAATTTCGTTTTTTAGCCTATGTTACCCCCAGGGTACCGATGGGGTTTCTTTAAAAACTATCAGCAAATTTGGTCCAGCCGTTTGGATTTAGGACTCTCTGTAACCTTAAACAGATTTCTTTCGTCATATCTTTTGAGTTTCAGGTCGTCTTTACAGTCTCGCCCTTTGTGGGTAACACTGTATATGGGAGAGAATCTTTATTATATAGATTTACAAGATTTTTGTGAATTTTCTGTATTGATTGAGTAAGCAAAAAGAAAAAAGAAACACGTTTAATGAAGAATTTTGACAAATTAAATTAATCATTTTTTTTCACGTTTCATTCAATAACTGTAAAACAAGTACAATGCTATATTAAAACTTTAAACAGATAATTTCCTAAGTGCAACTTTTTTCGAGTAAAGGTTACAGTGATTGTAGAGTATACAGGGTGACTAAAAAAACTGTAGGTAATGCTATCATGATAGAGCCTCAATTTTGAACATTTGTTTGTCACATTTGGTGCAAACGTTAGAAGTTTGGGAATTCTTGGATGCATTGAAGTTTCCTAGACTTGCGTCTAATATATTCTATTATTCGTTCTATATTTATCATGCAAACGAAATCCTACCAACAAGGAGTATGAAATAGAATAAAAGGGAGATACAAATGACTCGGCCCGCCCTACCATATGATTATGCATGCTTTGTATTGTAGACGGTACACCATTTGTAAAAGCAATATTCAGAATAGGTAATAATATACGCGGTAATTTAACATCAGACAAATATTTCTTATATAAATGGAGTACCGTCTGCAAAGCATGTACAATCATATGGTAGGGCGGGCCGCGTCAGTTGTATCTCCCTTCTATTTCATACTTCTTGCCTACAAACTACATCTTTGGTTAGTGAATACTGCAGATGTACACTCCGAAAGCCTAGTTGAGGGTGTACAATCATAACATCGATCAACTCAAGGAGAATTTCGAATAGAAGGAGGGGGCGATAGGGTTTCCGTACACTTTGCTGTGACGTTTTTGGACTGCTGAAGAACTAGTTTTTGCGTAACAACAATAACAAACGCAGCCGATCTAATGTAAACAAACATATGAGTTAGCATACGGTGAATCTTCATCTAACGCGCCAGAGATGTCAGATGTCTGTTTATTATCATTTGTGTTATCGTTTACAATCTTTATTATTATTGTTACGCAAAAACTAGTTCTTCAGCAGTCCAAAAACGTCACAGCAAAGTGCACGGAAACCCCAGAGCCCAAAACTTAAGACAGGGTATCGTTATGAAAACCAGTTTTGGAACCCGGGTTTCACAAATGGGTTTACCCAGTTTTGTAGATATCGATATTTTTGTTTTGAAATATTATTTTATTTAATCCTTTATATCTTACCATTTTTATCAAATCTCTTAAATCAAAATCTACACAAATAATAAGACCCCAAAAAGGAAACTCGGAAGTTTCGTTCAACGATACTCTTTTAAATTTCAGGCTCAGAGCCCAAAACTTAAGACAGGGTATCGTTATGAAAACCAGTTTTGAAACCCGGGTTTCAAGAATGGGGTTAGGCAGTTTTGTGGATATCAATATTTTTGTTGTGAAATATTATTTTATTAAGTTTCTTCATATTCTTCATTTTTTAAAATTTCTTAAATCAAAATCTACACAAATGCCAAGACCCCAAAAAGGAAACTCGGGAGTTTCGTTCAACGATACTCTTTTAAATTTCGGGCTCAGGAAACCCTATCGCCCGGCCTCCTTCTATTCAATCAATTCTTCTTGGATCAACTAATGTTGTTTAAGACTTCCTGTATATAAATTCATACATACAGGCGTACCCACAATAGATCAAACTTTAATGAAAACCTATAAAACTCTGTAGTCTGGATTTCTAATTTTGTATTTAGCCATAACATAAAAGATTGGACAAAAAATATCAAAATGTGAGTCCCTACAGTCGTCTGCAATCTTCTCTGTAGTCCTTGATTGCTTAAATGTCGTCTTCCTATTTTTTACAGTTTATTGGTTTCCTCTGTATTTTTTTGTGCTCGCAAAATCCATTCAATATTTGGTTAATAGGATGTTGAATAATTTCAATTCGTAAATAACTCCATACAAAGTATGCGTGAATAAACGTAATGCACGCAACCTCACGCGCGTTGTAAAATTGTTCCGTAAGATTCTTCCGGGGATTCTAACTTCAGTTCTCAGCAGACGCGCTTACCGTAAACACAGGCCTATTGCGAGCAGGCCAAATAATATGCCCGTACATTTTTACAAAACCACTATTCTTGAGTTGGCAGTTGTTCAGCTCAGATTTGAGAATTATGTGATTTAAACGTGAGTTGTGATAAAGATTCATAAAAGTATAGAATGTAATTAATAACCATTTGATCAAGATCATAAACAAGAATGAAAGATAAGGAATGAAAGATCTGGATCAAGAATGAAAGATCAAGATCAAAAATGAAATATCAAGATCAAGAATGAAAGATCAAGATCTAGAATAAAAGATCAAGATCAAGAATGAAAAATCAAGATCCAGAATGAGGATTAGAAGAGTTGGTCTCTGCATCTTCTCCTTCATCCTTCTCATCTTCATCCTGACCTTGGGAACCTTAAAGGTGAGTTAAAGCCTAGGTTTCAACAACACAGGGTGTCCCAATATACATTAAGAGACGGCTGAAGCTTCAACTGTTTGTCCAAAAATTCTAAATTCACATACAACTTGGGTTTCAATCATTTATCTTACAGGGTGTCTCACTTAATTTATATTCTTGGTTTTCCAATACACATTTATATTGAGGGATCATAGAGTGTGTCCCAATACACTTGTAAAATAAGAGATCTTACAGTGTGTCCCAATAAACATGTAAAATAAGAGATCTTACAGTGTGTCCCAATAAACATGTAAAATAAGAGATCTAACAAGGTCTCCCAATAAACATGTAAAATAAAAGATCTTACAGTGTGTCCCAATAAACATGTAAAATAAAAGATCTTACAGGGTGTCCCAATAAACATGTAAATTAAGAGATCTTACAATTATTCTAGCGTCCCAGATTGAGTGGTCCTAAAAACACGACAATTGAGGAAGGACTCAGGTTTCAAAAATGTATTCTACATTGGGTGTCTCACTAAACATGATAATTTAGAGAACGTCTTAATTTTTAAATCAATAATACTCGTAAAACACCCTTGTTCTGGTATTTTTAAGAAGTTCTTTGCCTGTTTTATTTTTTATTTTAATCATAAATTCTACTTGATTAAATCAAACAAAAATTTAAACAAATGAAAATAATTTATGATATATTCCACAAGAGGATTGAAGATTGAAGTTTTGCCATATTTATCTATCTATTGTATATATATTTATCTATCTATTGTATCTATATTTATCTATCTATTGTATATATATTTATCTATCTATTGTATCTTTATCAACCTGTTCCTAAAATCTGTTCTGCCAATATTTATTTATTGGATTCCAATAGTTTTGGTATTCGGAGAGAATGGAATGAACCCACAGCTGAATATTTGATCTCCGATTCAAGTTAGATCAAGTCCCTTTTACATATAATACTTGGTAAGTTATACAGTGAAACCCTTAATAACGAATACATTGGAAGAATTTATCAAATGTCGTCTTGACAATATTTCAACGAGTTTTATACTATATTTCGTAAATTTCAGTATTTGAGAAAATAAATAAATATCCATGACTATGCGGGAACAGTTTTAAAGAGTTCCATATAATTATTTAATTAAAAACCTAAATATCTGCAATATTCCATTATCAGAAAGTGAAGAATACGACAATTGATGAATTCTTTCGATGTATTCGTTATTAAGGGTTTCACTGTATGATCTCTGGTAGTGAGATACATGATCCATAGTTAGATATTTTATCTCTGGTAGATAGATATCTTATCTCTGGTAGTGAGATACATGATCCCTAGTTAGATATTTATCTCTGGTAGATAGATATCTTATCTCTGGTAGTTAGATATCTAATTTCTCTAGTTAGATATATCATTTCTGTTAGTTTAATTGTACCCAAATTTGAATAGTATCTCTGATAGTAGAATAAAGTGATCTCGTAGTTTAATATTTTATAAAAATCACAGTTTTTAAGATTAGATTTCAAGATATCAAGATATTAATCAGAATCCGAAGATACTAAAGTATATTTAAACAAATATATGATGTTTCTAAAAAGAGTAGTTTTTGGAAATTAAGATTTGATTTTATCATGTTCGGAGCTAGTTGTATTTATTTTTGACGTTTTCGAAATCCTTTGATATTCACCCAGAACGAACAACTAAGAAATAAATCTACATGGTGTTTGGTTTGGTTTTAACTTTAGACTGAAAGTTTTAACATTTAAAGAGTCCATCGGTTGAAAACTGGGGCTGCATCCAACCAATTCTCGGCAAAAAAATGTATTGCAGCATAAAATCGGTTACAAGTGAGCTCTGACAAAATAACTACTTTTTATGTTTGTCAGTTTCTTAATATGTTAATCTGTATCTCCGAGAAACCATTAATACCTAGGCAGTAAATATAGTTAGATGGTTTTTAAATTGTGCACTGTAACCGCAGCTAATAAGTTTACAATATGTTTTCTAGATTCTCTTATTTTCTATAATATTCTTTACAAATCCATTAAACAATCGGAGATCGAAATTTATGAATTTGTGAGGTCGGAATTTATAAATACGAAGAAGTAGCTAAATGTATGCATTCTCGGTCAAACTATTACTGTTAACTATCCACATCCTATTTTTCTCGATATTCTGAGATCAGCATATCTTTATCTGTAAGGTTAATTTGCATTACGATTTTTAATGTTCTATTTGTCACAAAGGTTAACAGTTTTGAAGATATGATTTTGAATATTTCATAATTCTCTTGAATTTAATGAAAGTAAAAGTATGATAAAAAATAACTAAGGTTTAACACAAACTCTGATATTAAGATTTTAATTCAAAACGTTTATTGTAAATTTTTCAATTCTTTGTTGTTGTGTTTAAAACTTGATATAAGCCAGAACCATTAGATCTTTGTTTACATTTTAGTTAAACTGTCGAAATTAAATGAAAGTCCTTACAACAAACTCTGATTTTCTAATTCCTACATCTTTGCAATCCAATGTCGTAGACCTTAGATATTTCAAACTATGAATTGTGTTATATCAATTAATCTAAGTTTGAAATATCAAAATTTTACACCAGATCAGGTTGCAAATAAATAGGGATTCAAAAATTTGAGGTTGTTGCAAAGACTCAATTCCTTTAACGTAAATCTACATTTCAAGAGGTGCATGACAGATTTACTACGGTTTCCCATAACCCTTATAATCTGATCAATAATGTGGAAGATAACGTTGTTTTTCTAGCTGTAAAATGCTTAAGTCTGCTAATTTCTCTAGTGTTTCTGAAGCAAGAAATGCGAAATTCGCTTGTTCAGATAAACCACAAGTAAAAATAGACAGTTTTGATTAACGAAAACATGGATATTTCAAACTTGATATAGACAAAGCTTTATTATAGGATAGTGCTGTGAATCGAACCTATCGCTTGAAAGTGTGTTTACAAATAATTTTCTCAGAAAAGTTCTAGAAATAAAAAAATAGAAACTTTAAAGTTAGAGAAACTTAAGAGATCAGGGGTTGGATAGGTTGAGGGGGGAGGGAGGGGTTTAGACACTAAGGTATGGTTTAAAGGTTTAAAATGTAGATGTATCATGCAATGTTTATAGACAGAGAAGAGACTCACTTTACTTCCTTTTCTCATATGACTTATCACGTAACTAAAGTTAAAAATCTGAATTCATGAAAACTTTCATTTTTTGGTGGATTTTAAAAGTGAACAGAGAAATGAACTTTTGTAACTTTTCCTTTTTCTCTAATAAATATTTTTGCCTTGAGCTGATTTGAAAGAAGAATTGATATAAATGATATCCGTGGGAGAAAATTCATAATCCTTTTCATCCACGAAATCCCCCCCCCTTTCCCCTGCTTCTTTTCACTTGCATTCGCCCTTTTCCCTTTACTTCCCCCCACACTCTTCCTTTCTTTCCCTTTCATCGATTTACTTCTTTTCTTTCTCCATTTTTTTTATTTTTTTACTTTCTATTTTTACATTCTCTCGATATTTATCAATTCTCTCTGTTCAAACCCTTCTTCTTTCTCTTTTTCTTTAATATTTGTTCACCTTCATAAGGCATTTTGGTTCTTTTTATTACTCATTTCTATGCAAAATAATTTATTATTTCTTTTGGTATATACTATCACATTGTAGAAGCACTTTCTTTCTTCCTTTTTTTGATTTATTATTATATAATAGAAATATTTAAGCCCAACAAAGCATGACTTGAAACGGGAATCTAAACGTAAAATTGGTTAAGATGGGTTGGAAATTTAAGCCTTTCTTTTAAATAAACCAGGATATTTTGATTCATGGGGGGGTCATGGGGGGCACAATAGGGGGCACGAAGCCCCCCCCCCCCTTTTTTTAAACACGTATTTCTATAAACATTATATCCTGGAAATAAGAAATGCCTAATTAGGAATCAAATTATTCTGCTCATTCATGTGAAACTTATTTTAAACAATTAAAATAAAATTTTGAATAATCAGTCGTCCTTTAAATCCGCTTCCGCTTTCTTCATCATGTACAATTTCTCTGAACAATCAAATTTATTCGTAGATTTTTTTTGTTTCTAATGATGAAATTTCTAAAATTGAGAATTTTTTGTCTTCTGCTCTATATATATAGTATTCTTCATGTTGTGAAGTCTATAGTTGATATTTTGTATCTTCAATGTTTTGACATTTATAGATCTAAATATCTAAAGTTAAAATAAATTGGAAAATGAAATACAACCAAGAAAATTAAATATCGAAGTACAGTTTAACAAATATTATAAAAAAACTAGAATTTTGAGAATATATTTAGATAAATTACGTCATTGAATAAAAGATGGTCAAGCTGTCAGTGTATATCTTTTTATGTATTTCGCTTGTCTGTCTGTTTATATCCAATAAACGTCAAAACGGCTTGTCGTACTCAAATTTGTTCTCAATTCAACGAACGACCACAGGGAAGGTTTATGGAGAAAAAAATATTATTAAAAATCCACCAATTTCAACAAAGTTAAAACGAGTACAATACATATTTCGACTTGAAAAAGTAACAGTTAAAACTCAAGGGGTTCCTGAGATACATACACACAAACAAACAAAGAGAGATTACTACTTTATATACATATATGGATTATTATAGTTTATTAACCTTAAGATGTTTTCTAATTTTACCATCGTAAAACCAAGTCAACTAAACTCAGTCACGATATAAGCATAAACATTTAACAATAATTGAGAAGAAAGTTGAACCTTAAGGTTAAACCGTTTTTAAGTATATATATAGCGCTCATTTTTAACGCTTGATATCGATAACTACTGTGATAACTTTTGAATTTGATCCCTTAGTTTTCTGATCACCATAAGACAACGACGTGCACGGGATATCCAGGAGAAATTTATTTTTATGATATTACTACATTCGTTGTCGTATGTATCAATGCAATGAAGACGACTTTCCATTTCAATTTTGATTTCTGACAAACTTATAAACAGCATGGATTCACATAATCATGGAAAATAATAATACTATCAAGTAACAGATTTTCTTGGTTTACTTGTAAAGGAATTGAGTCTTTGCCACAAACTATGATTTTCTAATTCTTATATCTTTGCGATCCTATGTCGTAAACCTAAGATATTTCAAACTATAAATTCTGATATATCAAGTAGTAATCTATGTTTGAAATATCACAGGTTTACAACATCAGGTTGCAAAGATATAGGGATCAGGAAATTTAAGTTTGTAACAAAGACTCATTTTCTTTGTAATTCGAATTGAGCTTGTTAACAATTAAAACATGAATGCAAAAGTCGTCTTTATTGTATTGAGATAAACACCGACCAATGTAGAAAAATGCGGAAAACTGCATGCATTCACAATACACATACAACATACATCAATTGTCGGCTTTCTTTAAAAGCAAAACTTAAAAATGACTGAATCAAAGTTAAAGTTTGTTGTAGACCTTTTTTGACCCACGGTATATATGTTTGGGATGGATTAATATATATATGTTTATGCATCCAGTTTTTACTCACTTGTCGTATCTATTTTTTGTAATGATGTAAATTCTAAAAAAAAAACATGTTAAAATATTATTTATCAATTGATCAGAACTGAAAATGTAATCTTCATTTCTCAACAGAGTATTGTGAAATCATTTTATAATCTAGATTTAATATTTTAATAAGAAATTTCAATTATAAAATGATTTATATCATGGAGCTTGAATCAATCATAAAATTTATTTAAATTTGTAATTTCTTGCTTGGTCATGCGTTTACTCAACAGAAAACTAGAAATCGAAACTTTTAAATTTTCAAATGGATTCAAATTAGTTTAACTTATTTTATTTTAATGAATCAGTTTAACTTACTTAAACCGATTTAAATTGCATCTCTGATGACTGATAACTCTCCTCAAATCCTATCATTTTAATCCTTATATCTTTGCAACCTTTTATTTCAAAAATTATTATTAAAGTTAACATCATAAGGCAGCAAATATGGAATAGAAAACTAGGGTTTGAGACAGGTTATCATTTCCTTTAAAAGTTGCCGGATTTAAACACACATTGCTCCACACAGTTGATCACGTTAATTATTCAAATCATAATATAGAATTATTATATAATACTAAATAGATTGCTTATCAGAGCATAGGCTGGGGGGGGGGGGGTCTACATGCACAATAAGAGTGTAAATAAGGAGAAAGGAAGGACTGGGAAAATAATAGCTGAATAAAACTGATTTAAAACTCGGTGTTAAAGATGCTCCAAACCATCTTCAGTTCTTGAGATTTGTTTCTGTCATGAAGATTAAAAACAAAATTTCAAAGATTCAAAACTGGTTTTGTAAATACACACTGGCTGTACATGCCCGGTCCTCCTGTCCTGTCCGGAATAATTCTGACCTTGGTTTACAATCTTTATTGTTTTGATAAACTATATAGTTCCTAGGCTGTCCTAATACCTCACAGAAACGTGTAAACAATCTCTATCCCCCTAACCTCAGTTTAATACTCCTTGGCAGGCTTAAAAGGACTGTCGTTGAAATTTCAAGTGACCCTTCATTGATACTCTATTCACAAGAGTACCCTTTCAAACTTATATTTGATCAATAGCAGTTTTTCTAGATCGACAAGTGCTTAATTCTGACAGAATAGAAAGTCCTTTAAAATCAAGTCTACCCTTTGTTCATGTAATTAACTCTTGAACACATTTTGTTATTAAAGATCAAATAAGGATTTTTCCTGTTTCAATATAGAACCATATCTCAATGCGAAGTTAAACGCTTCATCAAGGTCTGTTTTGTTTTTAAAACATCTGGTACAGCCAGCATCTATTTTACGGGTTTAAGGATAATTGGAGCCCAGAATTTGTCCGACTGATATCAGAAGTTAAGTTCAGTTCTATATATTATATTGGTCTAACTTAAGAAACAAAAATTCCATTTATTTAAAATATATGTATACACTGCAACTGCTTATATAAAAAGAGGGTTTTGATCCATCTGAAGTTAAGTACTGCTTTAGATCTATATATAAATTTAGGTTGTCTTGGTGTCTGTCTGTTTGTTAGTATCTAATAAACGTCAAAACGGCTGAACTAATCGGGCCCAAATTTTTTGTGGGACATCACGTGACCACAGGAAAGGTTTATGAATGATAAAAATTAAAAAAATGTGTTTTACAGGTTTTTAATTTTGCAAAAAAATTTAAATTCTTGAAATTCTTGAAATTTTATTAAAATCCTTACGATATTTTATCTTTTATAGTATGGAATTTTATCTGTACTGAAGTCCAGAGTTCGGGGTTTGCTTTACTTGAAATTTAAAGAACATCATTTGCTCCACTTTAGTCTAAAAGTACAGTATTTGCTCTACTCTAGTCTATTTTACGGTATTAGCTATAATGTAGGATATATGTACGGTATTTTCTCTACTATTCTATATATAGATAGTACAGTATTTACTTTACTAAAGTCTATTTGTTCAGTTCAGGTTCTGCAATCATAACTGCTAGCTCAATGTTTAGTCCTAAAGAATGTTAAAGAAATTTCAGCAGATGTGACCATCAGGATTGAGGCTCATTTCATTCAACCAGTTCATCCCACATCTCATTCTTCAACTAGAAACCATTTATCATCAAAGGACAGCATGAGCTCGAATGAATCCTTGGATTGTGTCCTATAACTGGGTTAGATAATTTCAAGAAAGTGAGATGAAATTTTAGAAAAGATCAGTCTAATCATAACAAAGACAAATGTTGTTTTATTTAGAAATTAATTTTTAAAAAACCACAATATTATGTAGATACATAAATGTAAATAAAGAAAGTTTTTACTATTCCATTAAATCATAAGTACATAGATTAAACCCAGGGGTTAAGGGTGGATCAATAGAAACGTTGTCTTTTGTCGTAAAATTTAAACTGTGTAAATCTTTGATTATTTGAGGATCAATGTTGGAATCTCCTTACACCGTAGAGATAATGTGCCACTACTGTACAGTTAATCTGCCTTCACCGTACAGTTAAAGTGCCCTTACTGTACATTTAATCTGCCTTCACCGTACAGTTAAAGTGCTCTTACTGTACAGTTAATTTCCCTTCACCGTACAATTAAAGTGCCCTTACTGTACATTTAATCTGCCTTCCCCGTACAGTTAAAGTGCCCTTACTGTACAGTTAATCTGCCTTCACCGTACAGTTAAAGTGCTCTTACTGTACATTTAATCTGCCTTCACCGTACAGTTAAAGTCTCCTTACTGTACAGTTAATTTTCCTTCACCGTACAGTTAAAGTGCCCTTACTGTACTTTTAATCTGCCTTCACCGTAAAGTTAATGTGCCCTAACTGTACATTTAATCTGCCTTTCAGTACAATTAAAGTGCTCTTTCTGTACATTTAATCTGCCTTCACCGTACAGTTAATCTGACCTTACTGTACAGTTAATCTGCCCTTACTGTACTGTTAATCTCCCTTAACCGTACAGTTAATGTGCCCTTATTGTACAGTTAATCTGCCTTCACCGAACAGTTAATGTACCCTTACTGTACAGTTAATCTGCCTTCACCGTACAGTTAAAGTTCCCTTACTGTACAGTTTATCTGCCTTCACCGTACAGATAAAGTTCCCTTACTGTACAGCTAACATGTCTTCACTGTACGGTTTATATGCCTGCACTGTACGGTGTACGGTTCATTTGTCTACACTGTATAGTGTATGGTTCATATGTCTACAACTGTATGGTTTATTTGTCTACGCTGTACAGTTAATGTGTCTTCACTATATGTTTAACAAACCAGCACTGTACGGTTGAAAAGCCTCCTTTGTACGGTTATTTAAACTGCAACTACCCTGTACGGTATTTTATATAAAAAAAAACTAATTTTTGAGAGTTTCTCACCATATTTTCCCAGCAGTAACCTAGCACGTTAGTAAAATGGCGGTAAATTTGACCAAGAAATGACAAATAATTATCACAGTATGAGATGCTGTGTTATACGCTCAGGGAAACTGAGATCCAAACTTTTATTGAATACTTGATCTCAATATTCAATATTAAATTAGAGGATCAATACTACTTGATTCCTCAATTAAAGTTATCCTTGCAGGGTATCACTATCACTGGATAGCGAAAAAATGAATTAAATTAATCCGTTGATTGCATAATGTTGAGATTCATATTTATTATTTTTATATTATTCATAATCGATAGTTTTATAAATCGTTGATGTATGTACTTTAAATCAAATCATTTATTTGGCCATAATTTTCGTAGCTCGCATAGGGTTATTTTATAATATTTTATATTTTTTTAGAAAACGTTTTAACAGATTTCGAAAAATGTGAGTGGTTCGCGGCATTCGTAGATAGTTGCGCAAGCGACAAGAGAAATAATCAAATTCAAAACAAATTAATTAAAAAATATTATAAAATATAAACTATATACAAATGAGGCGAAAAATAATCGATGACTATAGGTTGTAATATCTGAATGATTTCTTAGAAATTAAATTGATTTTTTACGGTCAAAGTCATATGTTGCAATTTTCTGAATTTGTATGGGCGCTAAGTTATTCGGTATGAGACGTCTTTAACAATTTTCTCCATATAGAGCAACAGATAGAAGTAAGATTATTAGCTATCAAAAGCACTTTTTTATCGCATTAAGCCTATACCCCCTTTCATTTTTCGCTAACACTCCCTTTAACCCTGTATTCTATGCGGGAGAAAATGATCTTATAAAGCATCTATTGTGTTTGTAAAAAAGTTTGAATCATGTAGATAAAGGTATACTCTATACAACTCTATAAAGATAAAGGAATTGAGTCTTTGCCACAAACTATAATTATCTAATCCCAGCATCTTTGCAATCTAATTTGTAGACCTTCGATTTTTCAAACTATGAATTCTGTTATTACTAAATAAACTAAGTTTAAAATATCAAAGGTTTACTAAGTCAGGTTACTAAGATATAGGAATTAGAAAATTTGAACTTGTGGCAAAGACTCAATTCCTTTTAAGGGACTTTCGAGTTCTTTAAATGACATTTTGTGTACAGTTCCTTTCATAACATTTTGTGTACAGTTCCTTTCATTAAAATCTGTCTAATTACTAGTTCCTATTTATGCCTAGATGAATACCATTTGCATTTCTTCTTGTTCTGCGGTTTATTCAGGCATTAAAGGGACGGGTAGCGTAACTGAAGAATGTCAAATAATCACAAGAAAATTCGTTGTTCACGTTAAACTAAACTAAATAACACGTAAGTCCTACACCTCTAATTGAAGAGATATTGACAAGAACAAAAGGTCTAATGTAAAACCAAATTAATATTATTTTCTCATGCTTGTTTGTAAAATCAAAACTAGAGGAGCTATGAGCTCACAAAGTCAAATTATACTTTCTTCCTCGGTCTAGTTTACACTTTACAGTGGATTAATTATACTTTAGGAAAAGGAATTTTGTTATAAATTTAAGGTTCACACAGAATAACGTCAACTATCCCTTTAAAACAGGAAAATTTCGCAGATTTTTTACAAGAAACCATCTTGTTAAAACTTTACAGCTAAACTAACACCGTAATAACTGTAGTTCTATAGATTTTGAAATCATGGTGGATCCGGAGAAGAAGATTCCGCCCTTTCTATTCATTGAGTTCCTCTCCCTTATATATATTTTAACAGGGATAGCAACAGAATACTTCTGCGACGAACTGAGAGTCCAAATTTCTCAAGGTTAATTTTGCTTCTCTGCCCCCGTAAAATCAATCATGTTAAACTGAAATTTTCAAAATTTTCTTGAAAAGCTCTTGAGTTTTGAAATTCTAATTTGAAATCAAATAAACTTGATTGTAATTACTTGAACGTAACAATCAAGGTCAAAAGGAAATCACCAAGTCGTAATTTCACATAAATTTGAGTGTCTGTATTAGAATCTAAGGGGGTCCTATATACAGTCGTCTCTGAACCCTGTCTAGGTGTCTTAATTGTTGAAATCTATGAAATTCAATGTATGGAACGTTAAAAAATGTCATCATGAGTGGTCAAGTGTATACTGTATAATTTATTAGATGATTTACAGAAATACTAGATTTCTCCGTCATATGATATCTTTCAATAATTTCAATTATCGGAAATTCTGGAACCTCTAACCTATAAAATGTATCTACTGCAGTGAAAACCAGAAAACTGTCGAATAGAAAGACGACATTATAGTAATACTTAGTGTATTTGAAGTTTTTACAAGGAAATAGGTTTACCATGGTAACCTATTAAATCAGTTATTAAGTTAAATGGGTCTATTTACATTTTCTATGTTTCATGTTCATTGGACCATTTAAAGTAGTAACTTGAGTCTGAAAGTCGTCTTTCTATTCTAGAGTTTTCTTGTTCTCACTGTATCTATCAGTATTACACCTTCCCCATGTTGTTCTATTTAATTAATTGTTATGAATCAAGTTTTTGTATATTTTAAATTTTCTAAATAGATTTCTGCATTGAAAAACATTAATAAAAGTAAAAATGTATAAATATGCAAACAAATATTAATAAGTTTAGGCAATCTCTCTTTTTAAACTTTTGATAAAAATATTAAAGTAACTAAAAATTTAAAGATACAATTACATTATTAAAGGGAACATTATTAGAATTTTATGTGAACATCTCCATTAAAAAAAAAAAAAAAATAGGTGAATTTCGTATTCATAATTAACGTTAAGCTTTAAACCTTGATGTTGAAGTGTTTAATTCTGAAAATTTGCTCCTTTTTTTCCGTTGAAAACTTCCACAAGAACCTTTGATCATATCAGAGTAACAACATTTAAACATGGATAAACATGGTTCATTCTTGTTTAGCTATTTAGGGTACATGTTGTGAATCGGAAAGGAATGCCAAAACAGAGAATCACTAAAAAATAATTCTACAGTTCCATCATGTATATATTATATATATATATATATATATATATATATATATGTATTTATTATGCATCTAAATTGTATATATAGATGTATTTATCAATGAATGTTTGAGAAAGTCTGAACCCTCCCCCCCACACCACCCTGAGAAAAAAAAATTAAAGAACCGGAAGAAGTGATTAGATCCTATATCCGTCTTGATTATATACTAGCTTACTCACATTAAATGCCTAAGGGTGCTAATGTTAAAGTCGATTTATAAAATGTGTTGAAATTTTTAGAAAACAGTAATTACATTTTAGATATTTTGATCATAATAATAATAATAATACGCATATTATTACTTAACAAATTACACACAAAAACTACAATTACAAGCAAATAGTTTTATTAGAAACTGTTTAATTAATTAAGTTAAATTAGTTTCTCTACAACAAGGTTGTATAATTAGGTCAGTTACTCTCGATGCGCTCCAATTTATCTTAGGAGACGACATTTTCCGTACATTGATGCGCATCGAGAGAAGGTAACCTTATTATGCAACCATGGTTTATATAATGTCCAATAGATGTGTCTCATGCTCATTGGACTAAAAAAAGTAAAAGATTGTGTCTAAAAGTCGTCTTTCTATATCAGAGTTTTCTAATTATCACTGAAGTTAGACCATTTTTGCACCTATAAAAGGAGCTGCATGCGTAGTTTCAGTTGACCCTAGATGTAAAGATGATAATGCCTGATTTACAACGATACCCTTAAAAGCTTGATCTGATCAATTGAATTAGTTATGTATGCAGTTAATAATTTAAAAAACTGCATGGTTTTTGTACCAAAATTGTCTTGCACATTTATACTGAAGGAAAACATATATAATTTCAGAGTTAAACACTTTAAACCTAAAACAACGAGGTTATCTTCCACATTATTGATCAGATAAAGGTTTCAAGTGTACCATTGTCATCATTTCATGGAGGGTAACTTTAGTCTCTCACCTCTATATATATATATATATATATATATATATATATATATATATATATATACCTGTTTAGAGTGGAGGAGAGGATACAAGATGGAGGTCAAGAAGGCTGGCCAAGGGAGATCCGTCAGGAGAGAGGATTCCAGGTACAAAACAGCTGATTCACAGAACCAAGAAGTTTGGAAAGGGAGATAGAAATGACGCGGCCCGCCCTACGTGTTTCTTTCTTTTTCAAATAATTTAATAAACCATTTAAAGACTATTCAAAGGAAACAACTACATTTAATCTGGAAATCGTCTTATTTTCAGAATTTCAGGTCGTCTTTGCAGTCCTATCATTTGATGGAAACCCATGTACAAGACTAGTAAAATGTCCACTGTATACCACGATCTGTTTCAGTCGCATTTTTCTAAACATATTTCAAAGCATGTTTTTAATTTACAATTTAATGTTCCAGATCAAAGTTCAGCTTATCTGACCACGTTATCAACTGGAGGAATAGTGGAAAACTCTACCAGTCGATCCAAGGACCTGGAGAAAGATTTAGCTGAAGAATCCAGCAGTGTAAAGATATCTGTAACCCTTCCAACCAAATATGGTGTCTCTGGCAGTAAAATTAAAGCACAAAGATTGGTAAGTATTATTCAATATTTTCCCAATATATTTCAACTTGGAATAGCCAGTTTTTTTATTTGGATTCTATCTTTGGTATTTAATTTATCAACCTTTAAACTTACGGAGTTATCTTTTTTTTTACTTTTTTTTAAACACATCGACCGACAAAATAATAATAAATTATAATATTTTTAATTGGTCAAATTGTTATCGAAAGTCACAGTTAGCTTGCCGGAATAAAGGACCAATGTATCAGAGTGATCATCATTCTTTAGAAAATTTACATGGATCAAAAATATTTAAAAATACTTTGAGACCCTAGAATAGGTAAAACATGTGGTGGTATAAAAAAACTGTGTTCTCCTTATAATGTGAAGAAATATATCATTTTAAAAAACAAAAAATAAAATCAAATCAACTAAGAACGAATTCGAACATCATTTTACTTTAATTTCATTGCACTGCATTATTTTTTTTTCAGGATATATATCGTGAGAGGAAAGAGCAGATAAGTAAAACCTGCCAAAGGTTTGGACTCGGACGGTTTGCTCAGGAACCAAGTTCTCCAGGCTCAGAGTTGGTAGACGGTATTAACTTATACCAGGAGATGGAGGGAACCTTAAACCGACCTCTTGAGAACTCCCTGATTTGGGAGAAAAACTGGCATTTATTATACTGTTGGATCCACAAGGTGGCTTCCAGTTCATGGAGTCAAATCTTTTTTAACATTGTAGGAAAACAGGTGAATATTGGTTTACATTGTGAACACCTTGGATAGTTTTAAACATATCTCAACCCTACTATCTCTCTCTCTAACTTGAATCGCAATCCTACTCTCTCTCTATCTATAATCCCAACTCTACTCTATGTCTAACTAGAATCCCAACCCTACTCTCTCTCTAGCTAGAATCCCTATCCTAATCTCTATCTAACTAGATTCCCAATCCTACTCGCTCTGACTAGAATCCAAACCTTACTCTCTCTCTCTAACTAGAAAACCAACCATACTCTCTCCTTACTTGAATCCCAATCCTACTCTCTCTCTAACTAGAATCCCAACCATACTCTCTCTCTCTAACTTGAATCCCAACCCTACTCTTTCTCTAACTAGAATCCCATCCATACTCTTTCTCTAACTAGAATCCCAACCCTACTCTCTCTCTAACTAGAATCCCAACCCTACTCTCTCCTTCACTAGAATCCCAATCCTACTCTCTCCTTCACTAGAATCCCAATCCTACTCTCTCTCTAACTAGAATCCCAACCCTACTCTTTCTCTAACTAGAATCCCAACCCTACTCTCTCCTTCACTAGAATCCCAATCCTACTCTCTCTCTAACTAGAATCCCAACCATACTCTAATCCCAACCATACTCTCTCTCTCTAACTAGAATCCCAACCCTACTCTCTCTCTAACTAGAATCACATAATTTTCTTCACAATATATTTCACCAAAAACTTGGCATCATCAGAAAAGCAAAAAACTAAAATAATTTCAGACAATTTTTTAATAAACAAAGAAAAAAATTAAAATTTTTATAACTTTATACAATAAGGAAATTGTCAAATGAATAATGTCAAAACAAATAAAACTTGAACACCAAAAAGCAAGGAAATAGGAAGACGGCTTTTAGACTCAAGTTACGACTTTAAATCGTCAAATGAACATATATAGACACCGCCATTGCACAGTGTAAACGGGTTTCATTTCACAAAATAACCGATTTAATAATTTTAGTAAAACTATTTGCTTTGCAACACCATCAAATACACTTTGGTATTGTTTCAATGTCGTCTTCCTATTCCACAGTTTTCTGGTTCTCACTGTATCTTGACTGCTTGATCATTAAGAAGAGTATGATTAGGATAATGATGATTATTTTGTTGATGATTGTCTGTTCTGATGAATGGATATATGAGATGATGAAAATATTTATTATAGATAAAAATAAAGAAGAATAATATCTGATTGTTTAGCTCCCTATGACCCGGTTACACGAGGCTGCGCAATACTTCCAACCAAATGCCGTGGACATTTCTCTCGCCAAGACGACATCACTCGTGTTTACTTTTGTGCGGCATCCTTTTGAACGTTTGGTTTCCGCATTTCGTGATAAATTTGAACTATCCAGAAAGTACGGCTATGTATACAGCCGGTATGCTGGTAAGATTCTAAACCAGCCGGCCGGGATAAACTCCCGGCGGCCGACCTTCAAGGAGTTCGTGAAGTATCTGCTGATAGAGAGACTGGAGGAGTACAACGATCACTGGTTGCCCTACTGGCTCCACTGCCACATGTGTGAGATGGAGTACGATGTGATTGGGAAATTGGAAACCTGGAACGAAGATGTAGAATTTATTACAGGTATGGCATGGGATCAATGGAGTTAATGTGATTAATAAAATTTATGGGATTAATGGGAATAATGGGATTAATGGAATTAATAACCATTGGATCCCCGGGACATTAAGCAAAAGTTTTTCAAAAAACAGAAACTTAAAAAAAATATTATTTTTGTTTCAAAGAAGGGCAAAGCTAAGCGTTTTATAAATCATAAATAATTTTAGAGCTCAATTTTCATATTTTAATAAAGCTTACAGCGTACGTACAGATAAATCAAGTTGCGCTTCGAACCCCTTAAATATTGAATATACTTACAATGTTTGTAACTTTTTTATCTTAAAAATACGTTCGGTTAGGACCTTAAAAAAACTTTTTTTATTTGAAAATCTTCCATTAAAAGACAATTTTTTTGCATATCTTTCTTGTTTTGTTTTAAATCATTATTTTTAACTTTTATTGTATTTAGAAATTAATTGATCTCAACATCTTTATTTATGGAAAAATATTACTATAAAATGTCTTTAAGATTTCAATGTCTGAGGATTTAGATATTTAAAATTTTTTTATTTTATTACAAATAAAATATTATTTAATCGATAAAAAAAAATTTGTTTGTTGTTTAAAATCTTGCACAATTATGCTTTGTTTTTTTTGACAAAGTTAAAAATAATTTTTTTTTGTACATTAGGAGTCAGTGGACTAAGCAGTACAAATATCACAATACCATGGACAAATCGACGGAACAATAGTCAAGATCTGGCTTTAACATATTTCTCATCATTAGACCTGGATACTGTAGGTCGTCTTTACACCATCTATCGGCCTGATTTTGAAATGTTTAATTATAAAGTCCAGCCATATTTTGATCTATTCCGTCCTTAGATTGAGTACGTATAAATTAAAAAAAATGTATTAATAATATTAAAAAAATTGGTTTTAAACTTTTGCGTAATTAAGATCTACGACGACATAAATACGCATAATTTAGAATCAGCCATTTATAGGGTAACCGACGAATAATAAAAAATCTAAAGACTAAACAGTTTACAGATTTTTAATTGAATTTTGGTTTTACTCTTTTTTCATTCCTAGCTTGCCAAACGATATTACATCATTTAGTTAAAAAAACGTAATTGAAATCGCATTTTAAGGTCGTCATTAAAGTTTCCCCTCTTGTGGGTCACCCTGTATAAACATATCCCGGTTAAGCATTCATGTAAAATTGTTTTTTATAATTGTACAGTTCCGTTGTTCGATGCCACCACCGATTACACAGATAAGACAAAACATACAGATTTTAATGCATGCCCTGAACCCTTTTTCCAAGAAGAAACCAAAACATGTTGTATATGAGACGTAATATTGAAATTATGAAAAGCATTTTTGCGACATTATGAAGATTTTTACGATGTTATAATAACTATTTGTTTGCGACATTATCAACATAAAGTTTGCGAAATTTTAATCATTTTTGCTACATTTTGAACTTTTTTAAAGACATTATAAACATTTTTGCGACCCATTCAATTTAGATTTTCGAAACATGAACATTTTTGCGAAATCATAAAAATGTTTGGGACGCTATCAACATTTTGGCGATATTATTATCATTTTTGCGAAATTATTAATATTTTTGCAACATTATAAACATCAATTTTGCGACATTATAAACATTTTTGTAAAATTATAAACATTTTTTCAACATTACAAAAATTTATAATGGTTCGGTATTTGCTAAAAATAAACAAAATGTCCGATTAATTTTCATTTTAATTTTTGTCTTTTCTGTGTAATCCATTTTTTTATTTACATTCTTAACTTATGATTATTCATTCTTATTAAATCAATAATAATTTTCATGTTTTTATAAATTATTATAATTATTTGTAGTTTTCGTATATTTTTGCTCAAGTAAAACATCCAAGATATACGGGGATAACCATAAAACTCTGAAGAAGACGACTTTCAGAATCCTCTGAGTAGGCGACCCAGCAATTTTTTCTTGGTAAAACAGACCCATTTAACTATATTAGTGATTTAATAAATGTAAAACTAATTGCTTTCTAACATCAAATACACCTTAGTATTGCTATGTCGACTTCCTATTCCAATGTTTTCTGTTTATCGCTGTATAATGTCACTATAACAAGAAATTGTCAAAAAAAAGAACAGCTGAAGTAATCTGTAATTTCAGAGTTTTCCAAATGTTATTGGAAGGGAAACGAAGTTTGATGTCGTCTTTAAATTATCATCTTCTAATGATAATCGTCACTAAAACTTTCCATTTAGAATGCATTTAGTTTCTATATTTTTTCTTTGAAAAAAAAATTCTTATCATATTGATAAATTTTTAGAAACTCAATTTTCAAGTTTTAGATATCAATGTACATACATACAATTTTATATGTATATAGTACAAATGAACAAGTTTTAAGTTGAGTAAAATTAAAGAAATATAAATAAACATAATTTGTTGTGCTTCTTTAAATTTTATATCTATAGTTTTAATAAATCTTACATGTTTTCCTGCAGAAGAAATATGCAAGTCACAAAATTGAAAATAATCAGTTTTCCAAATTATAAACATAACGTCTAATTCATATTTTATTCGTTAATTGTAAATCGGGTTTGTCAACTTTGCATAGAGGGTCACTTAACATTACGAGGCAGTACAGTCCCTTTAACTCGTCAAGCCAATAATCAACCTTGTGTTTCAGGCCGATTTAGTCAAGATCTCCCTATTCTATAGTTTATATAAATGATATCTTTAGAATCAATCCCTGCACTTTGCTCTGTGTTAGAGTTACATCTACGATTTATCCAAAAAGGATGAGACTGTGAAGACGACAGGAATGGTTTATTTAGTGATTTTTTTTTGCATAAAGTTTAAAGTTTAAAATTGCAGGGAATCAGGAAGTATAGGAAACGAAGTTAAACCTTAAAGAAATCTAAGGAATTTTATGAAATCACATTAGCATTACTAGAGAACTTTTTTTTAGACTTATAAGAAATTTTTTTTCTAAAACAATACTGTAGATATAGAGAGCAGTACAAATGCACATATTAAACTATTTTGCTCCTGTAATGTCTAGGGTATGTTAGAAAGAATAGAAATTATGATAATGATAATGACAAGCTACAATGTTTTACAAAAACGTTTAATTTCTCAAAAATATAAAAAATGTTCTCCCGGAAAATACGCCTTGTTGCTCTACATAGCTGTTTCTATACGTTGGATTTCTATAAGGTTTGACTTCATAGGAAACAAACAGAATAGATTCCGGAATAGTTCTCTCTGAAGTCTCACTCTTTGTGTATAACACTGTATCAATATCAATTCCACCGGAAAAACGTCCTAAGCTCCCAGATAAAACAAGGAACTGATTACTCGCCTCATAATTTAACCTGATGATAATGATAGTGTACCTTATACCTAACGACATATTTTTGATTTCTCTTCCTAGAACGGGAACCTTGAAGGAAAAGATACTTTAAATATATGATATATCAAACTCTTTACAAAATTACATCCTCCTTAAAATAGCAATTTGTATGAAGTAAAACAAATATGTATGTAGGATTAATTAGGTGATGCCTATAATATCCTTCTGTTGAGCAGATTAGAATTATCCATTTATTCAATTATTCACTTTATCCATCCCGTCATACTTTTTTATTCATTCTCATTTTCATTCATTTTTTCATTTAATTTTATCCTGCACTCTTGTATCTTTATGTCATGGTATCCATGTATTCCTGTGTTCTTGTATCCTTGCAATCCTGTATCCGTTTCCTTGTATATCCTTGTATCCTTGCAATTCTGTATCCCTGCTTCCTTAAGTATCCTTGTATCCTTGTATCCTTGGATCCTTGTATCCTTGTATCCTTGTATCCTTGTATATTTGTATCCTTGTATCCTTGTATTCTTGTATCCTTGTATCCTTGCATCCTTGTATAATTGTATCCTTGTATTCTTGCATGTCTATATTCCTCTTGTATCCAATTTTATCCCTGTATCCTTGTATCCTTATATTTCTATTGCAATATGACCTAGCAATATGTATCCCATGAGACCCTCAGGCCTAGCGTCTAGACTCATATTTTTGCTATGGAAACCAGCTTGGATTTCTTAAAATAATATACAGGGCTACCCACAAAGGATGAGACTGCAAAGAAAACTGTCCGGAATTTTGACTGGCTATTTCCATGTATACATCATTTTCTGAAACTGTAAACTTGTTTCATTTTTCACCAAATTATCAAATAAGTCATTACCAACGAGGTTATAGTGTATATAGTGCTGATGTACGCTAATTCTTTACTAACTGTATAGCCATCAACTATACCGAGAGCGTACTGGATATTTGTTTATCATAAGTAGATTCTGGCCTAACCTATAGTTTATCAATATTAGTAAACAGTTGTAAGTGTACCATATTTTAGGAAGAAGACTCAATTCAAGCTAGGTCCGTCACGGTCGTCTTTACATTCCCCTTCTTTTCTGGGTAACCCAGCATGTAGAATACAAAAGTACATGTAGCCGTATACGAAGGGGATAATAGGGTAACCAGCACTCCCAGCACAAATTATAAGACATTGGAGACAATTATATTCATTATTTTTTCTTTCGTTCATGGTTCCCTGCAGGGTGCAGCTGCAGTAAAGTTGTGTATAATACAAGGGCTGTGATCGATGCAGAAGACTATTTATATTTTTATTTGGTTCTATTATAAGGTAAAATTGTTTTTAACTAAACAAAATGTATGAAACTATCTAATAGAGACCATTTTGCAGAACTTGAGGCCCAACTTCATACTGTGGAATCCATAAAATTGTGGAAAATGAAGACGACTGTCAGACTCATATTATGATTTTAAACATTCCAACAAACATGTGTTTTTAAATAATTTAACTTGTACATTTTTGAAGAAGGACATATTTCTCGATAAAAACCTAATAGTTCAACTATGTACGATCCTTCAGAAGTTAACGTTAAAAAAATCGATAAAGCACTAATCCAATTCCAATTCAACCGTTTTATGAATTCCATAGTATGGAGTTGGGCCTCTTTACAATTCTGTAAAATGGTCTCTATTAGATAGTTTCATACAAATTGTTGTGATAAAAATTTGGTCAAGAACAATATTAGCTAGCAATAGAACTGAGTAAAAATATAAAAGTCAAGATATACTGGATAATTCTGTAAGATATTGCAACTATATATTTAGGTCTAATCCAAGAGATGGATTATTAGACACGTTCCAACCATTATTGTTCGTCTGTATTTTACAATTTTACACTTGTTCATATTAATTTAAATCTAAACAAAATCATGGAAAGTTTGTTTTCTTTACAAAGAAATTTTCCTATTATCCTTTCATCTACACCCCTGCTATCCTGTTATCCTGCTGTCCTTCTATCATGCTATCCTGCTATTCTGATATTCTGATATCCTGCTATCCTGCTATCCTGTTATCCTTCTATCCTGCTATCCTGCTATCATGCTATCCTGTTATCCTGTTATCCTGCTATCCTGCTATTCTGATTTCCTGATATCCTTCTATCATGCTATCCTGCTATTCTGATATCCTGCTATCCTGCTTTCATGCTATCCTGCTATCCTGTTATCCTGCTATCCTGCTATTCTGATTTCCTGATATACTTCTATCATGCTATCCTGCTATTCTGATATCCTTCTATCATGCTATCCTGCTATTCTGATATCCTGCTATCCTTCTATCATGCTATCCTGCTATCAAGCTATTCTGATATTCTGATATCCTGTTATCCTTCCATCATGCTATCCTACTATTCTGATATCCTGCTATCCTGATATTCTGCTATTCTACTTTTCTGACATCCTGCTGTCCTGCTATCATGCTGTCATGCTATCCTGATATCCTGCTTTCCTACTATCATGCTATTCTGACATTCTGACACCCTGCTATCCCGCTATTCTGATATTCTGTTGTCCTGCTATCCTTCTATCATGCTATCCTGATATTCTGCTATTCTACTATTCTGACATCCTGCTCTCCTGCTAACCCGGCATTCTCCTAACCCTTCTATCCTGCTCTACCCTGCTTTACTTCTTTCCTACCATTCTGCTATTCGGTTGTCCTACAATCCTTCTATCCTGCAATCCTTCAATCCTACTATCCTTCTATAATATTTTCCTGTTATCTTTTTATTATGTTATCCTTCTATCATACTCTCGTACTATTCTTTAATCCTACTATCCCATACTCTTACTGCTTTCCACCTCTTGAACTATCTGAGATAAGTTTTGATTTGTGGAGAAGAAAACAGTGTGTAGAGGATGGAGAGGATTGAGAGAATAGAGGGAGGGGACCGAGATATGGGGACATCCATGTTATTCTAACACTAGAATATATTAATCAAATCTGAAGAGAAAGTAGGGGAAATAAAAAGAATTCTCCCTGGTTTTACCAAGGGAATTGTGAAGAATATTAGTAGAGATGGAATGAGACGAGTAATGCGTCCAAAGATGATTAAAGGGCAATCAAGTAATGTCAAACTTAATTCAGAGTTCTTTAAAATTTTACAATTATTCCAATTGCATTTTTCTGTTCATTTGTTCTAAAATGTGTTCATTTGAACTTGATCGAATTTGGTAAAATTATGTATGGAGTGGAACTCGATGAAGCGGTTAATTGAATAATATGAAGAAAACTACTCGAAACTAAAATAAAGACGACATTAAGCAGAATATATTTACACGAGCTGCAGAACAAAAACTTTAACAGGTAAAAATATATGAAATCACAGCCAGGAAAACAAAACACGTAAAATATGGAATAAAATATTAATATAATATTTGAATAATTTAGTTTTTATTAAAGGGACTGCATACGTTGTTGTAATTTCATGTGCACCTCCATTCAAGGAGGGCTAAACCGATTCACAATGGTATTGTTTGAACCTTATTAGGTCAATAATATGGAAAACATAGTTGTTTTTATATATGGAAAAGTGTAACTCTCTCATTTTCTTCTATTGCTCCTATATCAAGAAACCCGCAACTCCAGTAACTATTTATAGAGAAATTTGTAATTGATAATAATTAATTTCTAGAAATAAAAACAAGACTAACGCCATTTTTTTCTAAGACTAAGGTATAATTTTGAATCTTAATTAAAATCCAAAAATTTTAAAAATCACTTAAATCTATGATAGCACGTTAAATTAAGAAGTTCTGTTATTTAGCACCTCTTCGTATTCTTCGCAAAACAAGGTTTGTAAAGAAAACAGTTAAAATTTTGTTTTGAATAGAGGATTACCAGATTAATTTTATTAACTACAGCTCTTAGAACATTTATTTTTTTCTCACTTATAAAATATTTTATAAAGAACAACGTGATATAAACCCTTTGCATTAGCTTGCAGATATTTGACACATTCAATTCAAACTTTTGATTTAAAACTTGCTTTTAGAAAACTACAAACTCTAGAAGTTTTAATATCTATATTTAACATTTTGTGAAAAATCTCATAAAATTCTTCTTCAAATTTCATTTTAGGTTAGAACATTTGGTATTCTCCATTCAAAAAGGGAGATTCGTCAATACATTTATAAAATGTCAGATATGTCCAAATGCCGCAACTCCAAAACTTTTTCTTAACGTTGCGCATTTCTCCGTCTACAGGTTAAACTGGGACCTGTAGCGGAGAGCACTAAATTTGTCCTGATCCAACTGATTTGAGGACTCCGTCCTGCTATCACTATCACTATCATACTCCTCACTCTCAGAGTATCTTCGCCTGGAGCCACGCCTCTTACCAGCCTCTTCGGAACGCCCCCTGCCTCCCTCCTCCTAGAACATAAACTATTTACAATTAAATGAAATCTTTAAACAAGAGACCAGCCCATGGGCCGTGGGTCTAATTAATCCTGAAAAGAGAACCTATAAATGAAAAATAAGATGGTTTATTTTTAATCTTTAGATAAATTGAAAAGAATTACTTGCCAAAAACTTTAATTTGATAATCCCTACATCACCTAGCCGAAGTCATAGTCATAGTCAAGGTCTACGATGACATCATATTTCAAAGTTATGTATTTGATTAGTTCCCTAATCCCCTTTAATCAAAGGTTTAGATTTTACCACTGCACTAAAATGTTTTTTTATAGTTAGGTATAAAAGTGTAGAGAGGGAGCTAGGGGAGAGGGAACATACTGCTATAATCCAGTTTATAACAACAACAAACTCCAATACAATCTATTAAAGGTGTTTGCTTTTAGCAAAATAGAAAACAGCCTGCAACACTGGAACTAATTTTAGAACAGGGTGTCCCAAAAAATACGATAATTTCGAGAAACGAACTAAACACATATAATTGTGTAAATAACAAAAAAGTGCAGACAAGGGTGTATAAAAGAGAGACTGACTATCTATTTATTTATTTATTTATTTATTTATCTATCTATTTTTCTATTTATTTATTTATATATGGAAACCCAGCGACGAAATGCAGGAAAAGCTACGAAGTTTTTGGTTTTTTGTAAAAAAAATCTTAAAACTAGTTCTAGAAAAATATCTGTGTTCTGTGTCTAGTTAGAACAAAATATAAAATTGCTTCAAATTGTGAAAAGTCTGAAAGGAAAAATAAGAACTTGTTTGACATTAAGTTTTGTTTATTTTCCGAGGAATTCGATAAGAACCAAGCATTTATAAACATCGAGTTCTGCGGTTTAGAAAACCATAATTTATACATTTTTGCATTAAATAAACATAATAAATAAAAGGCCAATGCATATTCAATGCATCTTTTAAAAAAAGCATGTTTTTCTTTAGAGTTCTTTATAAAAAGGGCAATTTGGCATTTTTGACTGAAAAGGATAAAGTAGAATTTAAATAATGTATTAAATCTTATTGAAACCAAAAACATATTCTGAAATCAGAATAAAAATTTCGAGGAGGCGGTGGGGAGAAGAAAAATATGTTTAATATTTTGTCGATGGTCGGAGTAGTGTTCCAGAAAAAGAATATTTGACTTGAAGAACCAGGAGAATATTAAACAGTTATAGTAACTACACAGGGAGGGGAGTACTGCATGGAGTGAATGTACACACTAACATTTAGATTAAGAAGAAGAGAAAGGCAATTAGGATAATCAGGATTAATATGAGGATTAGGAAAGAATCAGAAAATATGAATTATGGAAAGAAGAAACAAAAACTTTTATGAACTGAGCTTTAAGGGATTGAAAATATTAAAATTTGCTTAATACATAATGGCTTTTTTCAGACTTATTTTTTTTAGTTAATGAAAATGTGATTGTTTACGTAAAGGAACTGAGTTCTTTCCGAAAAATCAAATTTTCTAATCCCAATATTTTTACAACCTTATGTTTAAATGGCACTGTAGACTGCCACACAATAATTACGATGATACAGTATATACCCTTTATGTTAATAATGATGCTAACTCCAGTACCTGCTGTTGAAGTTGCTGTTGTTGTTGTTGTTGTTGCTGATGTCTGTGTCTACCCAGTGTATCTCGATCTATTTGTCGACCGATCGTATCCCGATCTTTCTGTCGACCAAGGGTATCCCGTCCCATAGTTTCCATTTGTCGGTGATAGTCAGAGAGGCGCAGTGTTTCATTTCTCCCGAGCGTATGTTGTCTCCCACCCGGAGTTAAGGTTTCTGTCCTGCCCAGAGTATGCTGTCTACCCCCGACCGGAAGGGTTTGAAGGTTTGATGTTGCATACGGAGAAATATCGCTTGCCGTCTCAGGGATCTTTTCTACCTTGGATCTTACAGCCTAAGGAACAGAAATTAAAATGTTTTATAAAAACCGGGGTTTTGTAAATCAACAGGGTGACAAACAAAAAATGGGAGTTAAAAGATAGTTTCGAGATCATCTTTCAGTTTTTAAAAAAAGTTGCGAATATATTTGTTACAACTATGTTCTAAATTAAATCTCTGTTTCCTTTTTGAGCTGTTCAATGGTATCAACTTCATACCCCCCACTAGAGAAGGGTGTAAGGGCGGGGGTTTTCCTCTGTACAGTCGCATAGAACTGCTGGTCCAAGTTGTGTCGATTTTCCATAGTCGAGGATTTAGGGATTTCATCATATCTTCCAGGACGCTTAGATACTTGCTCTAAAATCAAATAGAAGGTTTACAAAAATTAAGTGAGGGATATAAATGGGTTGTGTACACTTTTAAGAAAGCTCAGAGCCGAAAATTTAAAAGAGAATTGGTTACCGAAACTCCTGAGTTTTCTTTTTGGTGTATTTACGTTTGTATAAATAAGATTAAGAAAAAAAAATGAACATAAAATAACCATGATTTTTTTCATCTATTAATTGTCTTATCCTATTCGTGAAACCCGGTTTACGATACCTTGTCTTAAGTTTTGGGTTCAGGAGCTAGATTTCGTAAATTGTCGAACACCGTGAGTGTATAGTAAGTTTTAAATCAAATTTTCTTCACAGAAACATCTGTTTCAAGTAAAAATACTCCTTTCCCCCCTTTTCTTCGCAAGCTCACCCTTTATTATCAAAGTTTAAGCCAAAAATACTATTTCATTTTAAGTCTAAAAGAAAAATTATATTAAGAATTTTAAAAAAAGTTAAATTTCTTTCCGCTTATAGCTTACAAAATATAAGACAAAAACTTATTGGTTTTTCTCAAAATACAAAAACTTAATGGTTCTTCTCTGAATACAAAAACTTGCCGGTTCTTCTCAGAAAACAAAACCTTTTGGGTTCTTCTCAAATACAAAATCTTGTTTGTTCTTCTCGAAATACCAAAACTTGCTAGTTCTTTTAAAAATACAAAACTTGTTTTTTCAAAATACGAAGGTTTTTTTCAAATTACAAAAACTCACTTTTTCTAATACAAAAACATACACCCAGAGAAGCCAGCACCAGACAGAGAACTGAGATGAGTATTGAGATGGAAGCCCTAAACCCTAACCCGGAGAGGACGGATGCAAGACCTCCTCTGGGTAGGGTTGGAGCCCCCAGAGTATCCAGGGTAATGAACTGATAAATCCTTGTGGCTGAACCTGCATGGTTGTGAGCTGTAACCTACAACAACAACATCATTAACGGATGATTTATTGATTGATAAAATTTGAAGGATGCCGGCTAGGAGGATGGTAAATAAATGGATGAAAGGAGAGAATTAATGGACGGAGACATATGAAATATTTTTCTCTTCAACCAAAATTTGTCAGAATTGGTTGGAGAAAACGTTTTGGTTCTTTAGGAGAAGTCTTTTTTACACTTTTTAGATTTAAAATTGAGTTGAAATTTCTTTTTGTTAATCCATCACGGTAAGGACTTGAGTCTTTGTCACAAACTACGATTTTAAAATTCTTTTATCTTTGTAACCTGGTTTATTCTAACAGAATTCATATTTTGAAATATCAAAGGCTAAGAAATCGTTTTGAAAAGATATATGGATTAGAAAATTTTTAGAGTTGATGGTATGAATAGTTTTTTTTATATATCAAGTTTTTTGCAAACGCACAGCACTAAATGTAAAGAAAATTCTATATTATATCATATCATATCATATCAACGTACAATGTATCGACTCAACAGTCAACAATCAAAATGCTCGTTCAATTCTTGGGATTTTAAACTTTTAGTTTAGGATTTTAAGGAATTTTTGGAAAAAAATCCGGATTAACATTAAAAAACCCTTAAACTCCCTTTATTTTAATTGTGATTTGCACTTCTCTTACCTTAAGATCATAAGCTGTTGATTGAGAAAGCCCTCTAATGCTGTATGTATCCTGGATCTCAAGATTGTTTGTCACTAAAACAAAAATATATTATTGAATAAATACTTAAATATTTTTCAGATGAACACATGTAGTACAAAGCTTCAAAATATGTCTAAAGTTGGCAAAATTTGTGTGCAGAGTGTTCTAGTAAAAATGAAAATTAAGAGGCGACTTCAATTTATATACCTTAAAATTGTAATAAGGAATTAAAAGAGGTGGTCATACAAAAGTTTATAAAAAAATGATTTTAAATGCCTTATGTGATATATCTCCGTCAATTTTAAAGATATAAAACATAGGGAATGAAATACGAATTACATAGATCGCTTTAGATCTAGCACAATTGTATGGGACTCCAAAAGTAATTTCTGAAAAGAAATATTACATGATAAAAAAACACAAATAATGTGTGCATGTATGGTGTGTCAAAAGGCAATGAAGTATCTTTTAATGAATTTGGTTTTTAGTCCAGGTAAGAATGTTAACCATTGCATTTTATCTTTAGATTACTTTACAGAGTACCCCACAAAGGATAAGATTTAAAAGACGACCTGACAATCGTGAAATCTGTCGATCTGAACTTATTACAATTTTAAAACTATAAGAAAAAAGATTGAATAAATCCCAAAAGTCGTCTTTGAAGTATCATCCGGCGCCGTGACAAACTCCTGAAAGACAAACTCCTGAAAGACAAACTCCGGAAAGACAAACTCCTTAAAAGACAAACTCCTGAAAGACAAACTCCTGACGAGACAAACTCCTGACGAGACAAACTCCTGACGAGACAAACTCCTGAAAATAAAAAATTCTGAAATACAAACTCCATAATATCAAATTTAAAAAAATATGGTGGATAGATAGATGGACACAACAACTGGTGGATATATAGATGGACACAACAACAGGTTGATAGATAGATAGACACAACACCTGGTGGATAGATAGATAGACACAACAACAGGTGGATAGATAGATGGACACAACAACAGGTGAATAGATAGATAAGACACAACACCTGGTGGATAGATAGATAGACACAACATCTGGTGGATAGATAGATTGACACAACACCTGGTGGATAGATAGATTGACACAACACCTGGTGGATAGATAGATGGACACAACAACTGGTGGATAGATATATGGACACAACAACAGGTTGATAGATAGATAAGACACAATACCTCGTGGATAGATAGATGGACACAACAACAGGTTGATAGATAGATAGACACAACAACTGGTGGATAGATAGATGGACAAAACAACAGGTTGATAGATAGATAGACACAACACCTGGTGGATATATAGATAGACACAACAACAGGTTGATAGATAGCTAGACACAACACCTGGTGGATAGATAGATAGACACAACAACAGGTTGATAGATAGATGGACACAACAACAGGTGAATAGATAGATAAGACACAACACCTGGTGGATAGATAGATAGACACAACAACTGGTGGATATATAGATAGACACAACAACAAGTAGATAGATAGATAGACACAGCAACAGTGTTACAACAAGTGGAAAGATAAATAAAAGGTGTTTATAAATGAAATACTAGGAAATATTTTTGAAGGAATGCAAATAAAATGTTTAGATAAAGAGAAAAATGAGGATTTACTTGATGGAAAACTTGTATTATTCTTCTGATATCCATTAAAAAGAGAGACACAGGAAAATCATTTTTGTCCTATCGATGCGATTTTTTGCTGTGCAGACATTCAAATTTGAATAGGTATAGATAAGTTAGCCAGCTACAGATCAAGTTTGAATGACGAATGGAAACAATATGTGTAAATAAAACAGATTTACTTTTAAATAGAGAAGAATCCATAAATTTTTGTTATTCAAATGGTTAGGAATAAAACAACCAACTTTGCAAATTTGTGAATCTAAAAGGACAAAAATGCAATGCAGGGAGAGGGGGGGGGTTGTAAAATGTGACAGACAAAGAGAATTATTAATCCTTTCTCTTACTTGAATACAAAGTTTAAAAGAAAGAATTGAATGACAAAGCTAAACTTAAACTCAACTTTCGCCATTAACAGAGAAATTATAATCAAACTTAGGGATTTACAGTTCTGAAAATATATATTCACTTTGCTAGAGTTCAGAAATATTTCATACATGATCAGAGTTTAGAAATATTTTAAACTTTATCAGCTTTAGAAATATTCTAAACTTTATCAGTTTTAGAAATATTCTAAACTTTGCCAGACTTTAGAAATATTCCAAACTTTGCCAGAGTTCAAAAATTTTCTAAACTTTACTATAGTTTAGAAATATTGTAAACTTTTCCTGAGTTTAGAAATACTTTAAACTTTACAAGAGTTTAGAAATATTCTAAACTTTACCATATTTTAGAAATATTCTAAACTTTACCAGAGTTTAAAAATATTCTAAACATTACCAGAGTTTAAAAATGTTCTAAATTTTACCAGAGGTTAGAAATGTTCTAAAACTTCCCAAAGATTAGAAATATTCTAAACTTTACCATAGTTTAGAAATATTCTAAACTTTACCATTGTTTAGAAATGTTCTAAGCTTTACCAGAGTTTAGAAATATTCTAATCTTTACAAGAGTTAAAAAAAATTCAAAGCTTTACCAAAGTTTAGAAATATTCTAAACTTACCAGAGTTTAGAAATATGCTAAACTTACCGGAGTTTAGAAATATTCTAAACTTACCAGAGTTTAGAATTATTCTTACCTACAGTCCATGTACTATCTGCTTAAAGTGTGTACTCAATAATAAAGTACATTATAGTTCACTTTACTTACCTACAGTCCATGTACTATCTGCTGAAAGTGTGTACTCAATAATAAGTACATTATAGTTCACTTTACTTACCTACAGTCAAGGTACTTTCTGCTTAAAGTTTGTACTCCAAGTACCAAGTACAGAACAGTACACTTAACTTACCTATAGTCAATTAACTCTGCTAAAATAAATAAATACAGTACAGTACACGTCACTTACCAACAGTCCATGTACTATCTGCTGAAAGTTTGTACTCAATTACAAAGTACAATACAGTACATGAATCTTGGCTCCAGCTCTCAAGAAGTAGGATGGCCAGGGTAGAGTTCACAACTGAAATCACAACAAAAAATGTTATAAATTAATTTTTTTATTTTTATGATCTATATCATTGATATGAGGGTTTAGAATGCCATTTACGATTTAAAAAAAGAGACAATGGGTATTTTTCGCCATGTCGTTGTTCATTATTGCTTTAGAAATCCTATATCATATCAACAAGCTTGAAAAAAAAGATTTAATTTAGTGAATTCTTGATGGCCTAAAAACTAGTAACAGTCATTAAATTGTTTACCTAAGAAATCCTTTGACAGCGGAGGATTCGGTTTTTCTCCTACGGTTCTTGTATTAATGATCTGACTCGCTTCGCTCTCGCCGATATAGTTAGTTTGGTACATAACCATATGGTACTGCCGTCCACAGTACAGATCTGTTAATGTATCTTCTTCAGCATAAAAACTAACCTAGAAAGAAGATAAGATAAGATAAGATAAGATAAGATAAGATAAGATAAGATAAGATAAGATGAGATAAGATAAGATAAGATAAGATAAGATAAGATAAGATAAGATAAGATAAGATAAGATAAGATAAGATAAGATAAGATAAGATAAGATAAGATAAGCTCTAAATCTAAAGATAAAATCTAATTTTAGCAAAGGTATGAAATTAAATTTAATTGATTTTGATTTTTGTATGGAACTCTGAAAATTATTAATATCTCCATTGAGCTAAATATTTAAAGTATTGAAGATTAAATCCTTTAGTAAAGTTTAAATTCAGGTTTAGAACTTTAAACTATAAACTCGGAGAACCATGCAGCTTTACCAACCAAAGGAAGGGGGAGAGGGGGGGGGTGCAAAAGAAGAAGGGGGGTCTGGAGGGGATGATTTGTAATGAAGCTGATTAAGAAATGTTTTTTTTTCAAAATCAATTCCGAGGATATTGTGAAAATTTAAAAATAAATTTTGTTAGTCGAATTCTAGTGAATTAGCGTATATCATGTTTTATGAGATATAAGTAAAAAAAGAAGAACAAGTACATCCATATCTTTTTTTTTAAAATGTGCACTACTTTTTCTGAAACTGATTTTTACTTTTCATGTAAACAAAGATATGGTGGATCCAGAGACCGAAACTTAAAACAGAGTATCGTCATGAAACCCGGTATTAGAACCCAGGTTTCGTAAATGAGTTAAAACAATTTTTTGGATCGAAATATTATTTTATATAATTAGTCTTTTCATTTTCTAATTCATTAATATATACAGAAATGGCTGGACCCCAAACAGGAAACAGTGGAGGTTCGTTCAAAGCTATTTTCCTAGTTAAAAAACCGAACCTGTTTTTCCATCCATTCTCCGTATGTGATCTTATATTTTATCCTGTATCCAATAACAGGAGAGTTTCCTAGTTCTGAACCCGTCCAGCGCAGAGTTATAGAGTTAGAGGTCACACGGTGGACTCGGATAACAGGAGGTTTAGGTGCAACTATAAATATAAGTATAAAAACTTATAGCATAAAAATATCTTGAAAATACTATCTACCTAAATTTTCAAGTTACTCTCAATTCAATTATTTTTTAAATAGAAAGATTTATTGAAAACCTGATGGAGTTTATTGAAAACCTGATGGAGTTTATTGAAAACCTGATGGAGTTTATTGAAAACCTGATGGAGTTTATTGAAAACCTGATGGAGTTGATTGAAAACCTGATGGAGTTTTCCAAAACAGCAAAATGAAAACAGTGTCGGTTGGAAAATGTTTTACAGAAAATATTTGAATTAAAAAGCAAAGAGTCTTTTTTGTTAAAAATATACTTACATTTTATATGTTTTTTTTAGAAATATTATAACATCCATTAGTCACAATAAAAAATATTTGGAAAAAGGTTCTAACTTAAACCATCAAAAAAAAAAGCCTGACGAAAAAAGGAATTGTTTGCTGCAAAATTTTGATCATGTTTCTGCAGTGAAGATATTACATTTTACTGCACACCTATTTTTTAATTTAATTGATTTCTTTTTCTTATATATATCTTCTTAAAATAATTTTTCCTGGGACTTTTTTTTTGAATTTCATCAGACTGATATCTGCGCTTTAAATAACATGAATTACGTATAAAATCATGTGTTTTTTTCCAAATCAATTCTATCGCAATCGTGAAAATTTCAAATAAAAAGATTTCGAACTTTTTTCTGATGTCTTTATTTTACAGGCTTTTTCCAAATACTTCTTATAATGGATTCCTGCAGAGATATAGCGGGTTTCTGATTGTGTGTGTGTGTGGGGGGGGGGGGGTATATTGGTCAGTTGGGATTCTCTTTGTACTGTACAACTAGGCTCCTTATATGTATTATACTGCATTGATATTTATTTAATAAATATGCATAGCTATAATGCATGAATATTAAGTGGATCTAAACAATAAATATGCATATATTTCATACTTGTTTATGCTGGGTTTACGATATGCAATTTGTTTATATATATTTACAATAGAACATTAACTACATACACAATACACATCTTTTGGTGCATTTTTCTACACATTTCCCTTGTTAGATCAACAAATGTAAGATGGTTTACTAAACATATATTTTCTTAAATTTTCTATATCAATTCAGGGGTATTCACGCCCCCTTTTCCAATGCTAATAATGACTTAAGGTACTTTTAACCTAAGTTCATTTTCAGGATTACTTCAATACATAAATGAAGTTTGGGGGAGCAACGACTGTACATTATTTAGCATTTTTTAAGACTTTGGTTTAAAACATATGAGTGCATTGTGAGTACAAATGGAAGGAAAGTCAATTGCGGTCGCGTATATTCTGTTTTTCTTTGACCTCCAGATAGTGATTTGTTAAGCAGTTTCGATTAAAACAGTTTCGATAAATGCATTTTCGACTAAACTCTAATGCTAGAAAAAACTTGGGTGAAAAATCTCATGATAATCCTGTTTTTCTTTGACCTCCAGATAGTGCCTCATGATAATCCGGTGCCTCATGATAACCCTGTCAGATTGGTCAAAAACTCATCATAAACCGGTAAACGTATGTCCATATTGAAACCAGTTCTCTCTGGGCGGAATTTGTAAACAATAATAGATGCATCACCCAGTGCTCGTTTAGTACCCGAGGAGGAGGTTAAAAGCATTAAATTTTGATAATTTTGATAATTCACATAATAGTTTCCTATGACCAGAATATTTTATTGATTTTTTTTATGTGAAAGATGGATCCCAAGTCAGGCTGTGACATCCGTCTTGTGTTTACATTAACGCCCAGAGACAGTACACTGCAGTACAAAAGATGCGTACACCTCTGAAATAACTTTCCTTGCATTATTACCTTGCATAAAACGGAATAATATCAATTCCTTAAGGACTCGAAAGTTGTTTTTGATCTTGTAAATATTTAATAAACCGAAATAATATTAATTTCTTGATTTTATTAATTATTATTTCGGTTTAATTAGAGTATTATACTGTGTAGTCGATATAGCACGTGTTATGCACAAAATGTTTACCTTGAACCCTGAGAGAGTATGAGATAGAATCTAATGTTTCTCCATTCTCTATTATACAAGTATAGTTCCCTGTGTCCTCAGATCTAAAAATATTTTTTCTTCTTCAATTGAAAATCAATTATTAATTTCCTATTACAAGACCTTTAATTTGCAAAATTCTGGTATTGAAAATGTACTTTCTAATACTTTGAAATTAAGGATTTTAATGATCATAAGAATTTAATGAACCCTTGATTAAAAGAACAATTTCCAAATTGGAAAAACTTTTTTTTTTTAATTTCAACAAGCCAAAATTCAATTATCATTAAATATAAATTTAAATAAATTATTAATTTGCAGAATGGAGTCTATATTATCTTGCAAAAATTAAGTATTAAAAAAGGTATTTTTTTAAACTGCACTCTGCTTATTAAAATTTTAATAGCTGTGAGAAATAAAAAAGAAAAATATAAAAAAATTATGTAATATTTTTGCAACATCACCATGGTATGACTTTGTGACCTTTCAGCTTTTCTACTTTTAATTTTAATCTCAATACCTCTTCAAAAAGGGAAGTTTATAGGATTAAAAACAATATTTTTTCAAACTCACTTTAGTTTGACTTATTTTTATTGTCAGTTAAAGAAAAATGTTCTCACCTTGCAGATTCTATAGAGAGTTGGCTCGTACCATATGTTGATGCTTGATTCACCCAGTTCGCTTCCTTACCCTGAGCAATGGATCAGATATAGGTTTATTTATAATTTACTTCTTTATTCATTTATTTTATGAACTAACCAAGGAGAGATGAATTTGTTTTCTTAATTTTGAATTTAATCGTTTTTTGGTCTATAACTCTACCATCTTTAGACTTTGAAATACTTTTTCATTAAAAACGAATCCGCCAACAAAAAAGTATTTAATAGGAAAAAATTTTAAATAATCAAAAGTCAAAGCTTGCTGGTAAAAGGACCGAACTGTTAATCCGCATGAGCTAGAGAAGTTCCATATATGTAGATAACAAATAAAATTAAATAAATGCATTTTGAAAAAGATTTTTAATTTCTTAAACAACTATGAATTCCGAGTTTGGTATTTTCTTTTTTAAGAAAGGTTTGTAATATTCTAAATATAAGAATGGTTGGTTGAATATTGCCCTTTGCATGTTCCTAAACCTTGAAGTAGAATATAGATTAGAGATATTTTGTCAAGAATAATATATTAAAGGGACTGTAGGTGTAATTTCAAGTGGCCCTCAATTTAAAGAGTGAGCTATTGTCGTATTTCTATCTAAAAAAAGTCATTCTTTCTCTTTCTGCATAAAAATAAAAAAAGTAGCTTTTAAAGAAAACAACAAGAACCTAAATAGAACTATAAGATTTTATCTATATAATAAAACAAAACATTCGTATATATATATATATATGTTGTGTATATAGACAGCCAAACGACTGGACCGATTGAACTGAAATTTTTTGTGGAAACTAATGGGTTGCCGGGGGGTGTTATAGGCTAAAAAATAGAGATTATCTTTTCAAATGTTTTTTCTTCCACGGGCAACGCCAGGCTCTGCAGATAGTAAATTATATTTGCTTAGAGAACGGTTTACAGGGTACTGTTGTATATCAGACACTACAGGGTACTGTTGTATATCAGACACTACAGGGTACTGTTGTATATCAGACACTACAGGGTACTGTTGTATATCAGACACTACAGGGTACTGTTGTAAATCAGACACTACAGGGTACTGTTGTATATCAGACACTACAGGGTACTGTTGTAAATCAGACACTACAGGGTACTGTTGTAAATCAGACACTACAGGGTACTGTTGTAAATCAGACACTACAGGGTACTGTTGTAAATCAGACACGCCACATTTTCTACAGAAATTGCCGTCTTCATTAAACAAAGACAAATTTGTTTAAGGAATTGATGAATTTAGAATGAAGAATGTAAAAATAAATCGATAAATAAAAAAATAAAAAACTTGATTGCTTTGTAACATCAAATGCAAATAGAATATGATAAAATAACATGCTTGCATAAAATGAAAAAAAAAATAAAAATACAAGTGAAAAATCATAAATGAATCTAAAAAGAAATAAAGGTTAAGAAAAGTGATTCAAAAACTCTTATTAGTAAATGATATGGATAACAAATGATGATCTAAATTAGTTGAATGAATGAGATTATGTTAAACCAGTTGTATGAATAAATATGTTTCTTAAAAAGGCGTTTAAAAGAAAATTTTATAAGAATACATTTTTTAAAAAGTTTAAAGAGAAAATTCCAAAAAATTTAATATTATAAATAGTTAAATACATAGATAAAAACTCAAAGAAAAAAATTTTCTATTTTTGACTCGATCAATTAGACAAATATCATATTTCAAAAATATAAGGATAAAAAAATTAGAGTTTGCGTTGAGTAATCAGTTGGTTTAAAAATGGCTTAATCTCTGTTTACCTGAAAATACCATCGTGTGACAGGAGGTGGGGTCCCAATATGTCTGCAGGGTAAATAAACTGGACTTCTCCAAACCTTTAAACAACCTTTTTGACGATCTGTTCTTAAAACAAATCCTATTTCATCTAAATGATGAAGTTGGGAAATGTTGTAGTTTTGCTTAAATTTATTAGGTAATATAAATTCTTTTAATAGACCTTTAAAATTAATTTTTTGTAAAAGAAATATTTTTGAAAAAATCCTATTTCATCAAATTATAAGTTTTTAAAACTCCAAATCTGAGCACCTAATGGCTAACCTTTAAGCTGGCAGAATTTATAGTTGAAATATAAAAAGGTCTACAAAATTCCACAATTTTTTCTTTATTTTTGACTAAATACAGAATATAGATATATTATATTTGATATATATATATTATATGATAATTATATATTCGGTTTATTGTGTTTATTTTGAATATTGATTTCAGGTTGTATGTTCTTCTTCTAATTAATTAGTTATGCACATATTGGTTCTCTATACTTTCTATCTATCTATCTAATTTTCTATCTATAAATCTATCTATATCTCACCCCGAACTAACGAAAGAGAGAAGCATTCGGTTTCTTTTATTTGAAATCAAACGTGTTTTCGTCTATTACTCAACAGTCTTTAGACTTACAGATTTGTTTGTTTTATACTTTTTCATTCAGAATGTATATGCCAACAAAAAAGTATTTAAAATAGAAGGCTATAAAATTATGTAAAAGGGGTCAAATTGTGATCGAAAGTCACAGTTTTCTGAAATATTGACAGAACCGTTAAATCCACGTGATCTATTTATCCTTCTATCTATCTATCTATCCATTTATCTATCTTTTGCTAGTTTGTTTACCCACGCAAATTTTAAAATCTAATTTGCCTAAAAAGATGTTCATATGAAATGTTAAAAATTGTGAAACCAATAGTTTTAAAGTTCAAACTTTAAATTCTTAGAAATTCAAGGTAAACCCCTACGCAATGATTTGAAATCAATAGCGCTTTGTGGTTGAGGGCTTAAGGTTTAAGGTTTAAGGTTTAAGGTTTAATGTTTAATGTTTAAGGTTTAAGGTTTGAGGTTTAAGGTTTTAAGGTTTTAAGGTTTAGGGTTTAAGGTTTAAGGTTTTAGGTTTTAAGGTGCATCATTCTGAGTAGTTTGAAACATAACCCTAATAAAGTTAGTATGTTGCAAGGCAGAAACACTTTCAATGTAATATATTTTGTTTCAAGTTTCTGTAAATCATTAATTGTGTGTAATCTAATCTGAAAAAGTTTGTTGTACAACTTTTTCGTGTTCTAATATGATTCCATGTTTCATAAAATATTTTCTAGATTAGTTTTTCACTCACTGTACTGTCCTCTCAATGGCATAAGGTTAGATATTATATATAGGACGAACTTCCGAGTAATTTCAACGACCCGTAAACCTTAATTTTACTTACCAATGGGTTCCCAAGACCAATTTTGCCTTTTTGCCTACACGATTGGTCTTGGAAACCATTGGCAAAGTAAAGGTTCCTTGACTTCCCTGTAAATTAGTTTTACATAATTATTATCCATTGAATTACCTGGAATAGTTCCCAGCCTATGGAGGTTATTTGAGGGATTGGATTGTTAGAAGGAGTTTTAGTCACAACCTGGGAGCTTCGTCCCTCACCCTGATACAATTATATTGAATAAAGGAAGTGTTCGGGATTTAAGACTTATTGTTCTGAGATCACATGGTAGAATCTTCTAGGTTAAAAGTTACTGCGATGGAACTAAAAAAGACAATATGGACCTTAAATGACAGTAAATATGCTTTGTGAGATACAAATAGATTTCAAGGATTTGGAAAATATTTTGACTTAAACTGTTTATTTGCATGAATTAAATGTCATGTATTTACCATCATCTATTTCAGAAGCTTTTAAATCGTTTCATAACTCCTTTGTTTATTGGAACCATCCGTATTAAAACTTTAAAATGATTCAGTTTAACTCTTTATCTCCTTTACACTTAGCAACGGGATTACAAGATTTAGAGATCTCTATCTAAACAGAACTCGTTCTAATGCTTGCTATATAGGCTTATGCAAATTTTTGCTTATAATTTATTTTAAACTTTTCAAACGACGAATCTTTTAAGAGACTATAAGCGTAATTTCAAATGACCCTCCATGCAATTTGATACCAATGTTTATAATTTTGAAAAATGATTATTTTAATTTAATGTTGGCTTCTCTTAAAACGTAAATCGCGCATTTCTATTGCAGGAAATTAGGCTTAGCTTACAGTCCCTTTTGACTGTTTGGACAGAATTTTTTTGTGGACTCTCATGGGTGGCCGGAAATGTTATAGACTAAAAAAATCGATTTTTTTTCATTTTTTTCCACGGGCAATGAAAGGCCCTTCAGCTAGTTAATAATATTTTAGGTTTATTTCTCCTGTATCTAAGTATTGTGTATATGAGAGTGGAAGAGGGTTACATTATGTATATTGTATTGGCAAATGTATTTTCTTTTTTATTCTAAAAACACCAGCTAGCACTCTCAATACAATAACAACTAAATAATCCACACTGCTGCTGTGAACATAAAAAAGACAAAAAAGGAATGGAACGTAATAAAATTATGTTAGGTTTCAAGAACTCTAGATGGCGTTCTTTTCTTTATAGCAAATTTCAAATATTAGCAGCAACAAATTTCGTAGATTTTGGTAATTTTATTGGTGGATTTTAAAAATTTTTCAAGTACTATTTTCAAGTCATGACCGCTCAGCCGATTTGACGTTTATTTCATACCAGAGACCAAAAAAAATTGAAAAGAATAAAGATATTTTGAATAATCATATTTTTAATCATTGAATCCATTAATTTGTTCAAAATTATCACCCAAGTAATACTTATAGCATGATTAATCAATTACCTTTTTAGTAACTGCTTGAACCCAAAACTGATGCTGCGTACCCGTCCTTAAGCCTAAAAGAGAATAATATAATTTAAACTGTCTTAAACTTAAAAATTAAAAAATATTTTACTTTAGATTACGTTAAAATTACAGTTTTTGAAATAACCATAAACCCACAAAACTTTAATTTTGTAGCCATAATCTTTAGTTTAAAAGATTCCAACGCTGCAAAAGGCAGCAGTTTTTAGCTTTAAATGTGAAATAGATTTCAAGAATGAATATTGCATATTTTAGTTACAATGTTTATATTCAATGCGTCAAATTTGAGACTAAAAGAAGAATACAAAGTGAATTTTGAGACCTAAAGGGTTAACTACAGTTAACCCTAAATGAGCCATACATCGAACAAATTTATCAAATGTCAATTTTTCCATGGGGTTTATACTATTTTACGTAAATCAGTTTTTGCGAAAAAAAATAAATAGCCATGAATACGCGGGAACAGTTTTAAAGAGTTCCATATAATCATTTAATTAAAAAACTAAATATCTGCAACATTCCATTATCAGAAAGTGAAGAATACGACATTTGATGAATTCTTTCGATGTATTGCTTATTTACGGTTTAACTGTATAAAGGATGAGACTGTAAAGACGACAAAACACACTAAAATACGACGATCCCAAGGTTAAACTTAATTGTCTGCCATGAATTTAGTATTTTAAAGGCTCATTTAATGATTTTGAAAAAGAAAAAATAAGCTTACAGTTGCAGGGAATCATAAATATAAGGAAACAGATTGTATACATTTCATATATTCAGATATTTCTTCGTAAAGGATTTACTATTATTTAAGAATGGCAAAAAAAAATTGTAAAATGGAAGCCAGCTGTTCTTTTTTGTAATTCTAATTCTGTAAATATTCTTTTTATATCATCATTTTTCTATAATACTGAATAGGTTTAGTAAGATAGGAGTAGTCTGATCCCAGGGGAGTTTGCTTGGAATATATTCTTTATCTGTTACATTTCTATATTATTCTTTTATTCAACTTTTATCATATAGGTAACATATCAAGTCTTGATATGTTATATTTCTGTATTATTCTTTTATTCAACTTTTATCATATAGGTAACATATCAAGTCTTGATATGTTATATTTCTGTATTATTCTTTTATTCAACTTTTATCATATAGGTAACATATCAAGTCTTGATATGTTATATTTCTATATTATTCTTTTATTCAACTTTTATCATAAAGGTAACATATCAAGGTAACTTTTATCTCATAAAAACAATCATGATGCTTCAAACTCTAATTGGTTGAAAGGATTTGAGTCTTTGCCACAAACGCAAGTTATCCAATCCTTATATCTTTGCAACCTAAAGTTGTAAACCTTTCATATTTCAAACTTAAGTTATTTGATCTTACAGAATTCATAGTTTAAAATATCTAAGGTCTACGAAATCGGGTTACAAAGAAATAGGGATTAAAAAATCAGAGTTTGTTGCAAAGACTCAATTCCTTTATTGAGAAACACCCATGGGTACTCTGGGGGTAACATTGACTAAAGAAATTTAAATATTTTTTCTTAAAAATTCTACTTTTTAATTTGACTTTTTTTAAAGTGTTTTTATTATTCCACGAGCAACGCTGATAAATAAATCCTGCATGCTTTGCGCACTCTCTTCGACAAATATAATTTATTTTCTCTCACTTTAATTTTCGAATCCTTACATCTTTGCAACCTGATGGTCTAAATCTTTGATATTTGATATCAAAGACATTAGGATTATAGTACGGTTTGAAGTTTTACAAAAAGAATTGTAATTGTATTTTTTAAAATCCAGAACAGGCAAAAACTCTCATAAAAGTCTTTTTCGAAAAAAATTAAATCCTTTATTGATGGTTTAATTACTTTATTTAGAAGCATTAACCAGTGACACGGACTTATTGACGTTATTTTAAGTGACCCAACATTTATGGAGTAGCATGTCAGATTCACAATTTGTCACTCTGTTTAACTTTCGTCGCAGTAAAAATGATGGATTTATCCTGATTTTCTTAAATTATCTGTTTTCTAGTTGCAGTTTGCTCTGCACATTTACGTATTTAAAGGTACCATATTGTGAATCGGACATCGCGATATATCAATGGCGAGTCACTTGAAACTAAGCCTACAGACCCTTTGTCTGAATGGGGGTGGGGGGGGGGTTAAACTGCAAAAAAAGTAGAAAAAAGGGTTAATAACTTAGTTGTCAGACAGAGAGTTAGTTTCACTTTTATTCCAAATTTTATCGGCAAATAATGAATTCTCATTTCGTAAAATAATCACATTGAAATCAGTTATTATGACATAACCATAATTAAATTATGAATCAAATTTGACTTATGCCTGTAAAGAGGATAAAAAGCTTGGGTACTCATATTGACTGTAACAATTGTAGAAATATCGGTAACTAGCTGATGTGCCCAGGGTTGCCCGTGGAATAAAAAAATGGAATTTAAAAAGAAATAAATTTCTGACAATTTGGCCAGCTATAGCCGAAAAGCTTTATTATATAGATAAAATTGAATAGTATCAGCTGTAGATAGTTATATAGTTATATAGATAAAATTGAATAGTATCAGCTGTAGATTGTTATCAAACAAATTAGATAAAATTGTATAGTATCAGCTGTAGATAGTTATCAAACAAATTAGATAAAATTGAATAGTATCAGCTGTAGATAGTTATCAAACAAATTATGATATAACCATTTTCATAAAAAAAAACATATTGATAAATATTTTGATATTTTTTATTTAAAATGATAAATTCTCATTTTATTTCCTTTAAAATTTTTTTATCGTTGAGAAATGCCAATGTGAACTAGTTAAGTTTGAATTATGACGAAAACAGAGCTGAAAACTTTAGAATGGTGGATATCAAGATTAATGCTAACTCCTGGTTTTAATAAAACCAAGATTATTTTAAAACGCATTCGGTATCCAAGAAAGAAGTTAAAAATTTAACCAATCAGCGTGTCATGTAAAAATGTATTCGTTAACTTTTGAAAACCCGGTTTTGATTTCTGGTGTTGATGGTGTCATATCAATTGAACGAACGTAAGTTAATGTTTATTAAAACTAACGTTAAAAATGAAAATAGTCCTAAAATATGTTTTTTCATATTAACATGATTAAATATATATTTGTTTAATGCTCTTAAAGCCGGCTTGTGAACAGTCAAAAGTCAGGTTGTAAAGGAGGAGATTAGCAAATCAGAAATTGTTGCTGAATTTTACCATTTCGTGAGTTATAATACCTGTAATATCGAAGCTATCACTGCTTGCAGGTCTGTCATATTTTGTATGGGACTTCTCCCTTCCAAAATGTACTTCCCTAGATTGTAAAAAAATAAATTATTTTTATAATCACTGATTGGATTTTGATTTAGGGTTTAAGAAGAAAAACTTAAGTTTTTCTAAAAATCAATAAAGATAAAATAGAAAAAAAACATTTTCGGAAATTTTTATTTTTGACGTCGGGTATGAATAATATANTGTCCCAATATACATGATGAAAAAAGGATAAATGTACACTACAGGGTGTCCAAATATACATGATAAAAAAAGGATTAATGTACACTACAGGGTATCCCAATATACATGATGAAAAAAGGATTAATGTACACTACAGGGTGTCTCAATATACATGATGAAAAAAGGATAAATGTACACTACAGAGTGTCCAAATATACATGATAAAAAAAGGATTCATGTGCACTACAGGGTGTCCATATACAAGATGAAAAAAGGATAAATGTACACTACAGGGTGTCCCAATATACATGATGAAAAAGGATAAATGTACACTACAGGGTGTCCCAATATATATATGTAATATATATCTCAACAATAAAGGTAAGACTTTCACCATAAACTAAGCTAACGGTAAGTGTACTGCAAGGATCTGCAGTACACTTACCAAAAAAGAAAAGCTGGTTTTATCGGAGTGTAATTTTATCAAGTCGTATATAAGAATATACTAAAAACATTGTTTATTATAATCATAGAGAATAGAATATATATATAGAGAGGAATTTACTAGAAAAAAGTGTAAAACGGCCATTTTGTTGTAATGTTTCCATACTGCAGGTGTACTTCACATATATTTGTGCTATATAACCTGTTGGGCCCTAGAATATCATTTTATTGAAAATCTAAAATTATTGTTAAAAGAAACCCAAATTATGAAATAGGCTGGTTTCATAATTGACCAATGATCATTTCACATAGACTCTATGCCTTCCACTTTACAAACGATGATTTTCCGTTATAATTATAAATCAAATGATGTTTTTATTCACCTAATTCATAATAAAGTTTATTTAACAGTTTAAAAAATTTGAAATTTAAATGAATAGTCTAGGGAACATACTGTATTAATGTACTCTACTGCATATAATTTGTGAACATTTACATGATTTGTACACTTTGAACTCCCTTTCAGGCTGAAAGGGACTGAAAAAATTCATACCG